>NC_138775.1:254538796-254791296 GCF_965119305.1 Pelophylax lessonae | reverse complement strand
GTATATATAGTCTATCTGTATATACACTGTACAGTCTCTGTGTGTATATATATATATATATATAATGAGGCTGTATATAATGACACCCCATGAATGTTGGGGTGAGGAGGAAGGCTGGCCTGTCTATACGATGACACCAGCATTGTTCTGCCGGTCCCGGGCTGTGTGGCCGGGATGTGATGGATGCTCCCCTCCTCCTCCTCTCCGGTGCTGATGATGCTGATTCATCCTCATCTCCCCCTCCCCCCTCTAGTCATGTCTATGGAAGGACCACTTACCGTCCTCTCTCTCTCTCTCCCCCGGTCGGTCCCCGGTCAGATCTTCTCTCTCTGCGATCCCCGAACAGTGGAGGTTACTGCAAAGCGCGACCGTACCACTGAGTGCTGAGAGAGGGGGGAGCCCGGCGCCGGTCACGTGGGCACACCTCCGGGGATTGGCATTGTCTGGTAGAGTCGGTCTCCAGGGAAGGTCGATGTCACCCCGAGGAATCCGTCTGCAGGCTGTGAGATCGTCTGCCGATAACTTGTCACCTCCCCCCTTCCTCCAATGGACGGAATGGATCAGTCCGTGATTCACAGCTTGGAACGCAAACACTGCACCTAGCAACAAAAAGGGGCGGGGCTTACCTGGGACAGGTGGGGCGGGACACATCCAGGTAAGGGGGTGGGGGGGGGTGTTGCCAATAACAACACCAGGTTGCCTGGCTGCCCCTCCTAAGAGTCCCAGTCTGCCTGGCTTTCATTGCTAGCAATACTAGTCCGCCTGGCTGTCACATTGTTATCAATATCAGACTTCCTGGTTGTCATTACCACCAATACAAGTCTGCCTGGTTACCATTGTTAACAATACTAGTCTGCCTGACTGTTATTACCAACAATACCAGTCTGCCTGGCTGTCACTACTGACAATTGTTCATTTTCACCTGGTGATGCAGCCAGTAAGTCTGTCGTTTTTCAACAGAACCTGCTGTCCTGCAGAGAGATGTAGCAATTACAGGGCTGGCAGAGGCGCTTACAATGATCAGCTTTTATTTATTTATGTAAAACCTTAAATGGAAAAAACTGTTTGCTGTAACTGCTAATATAGTGTGAGCTGGGGTTCGGCTTCAATTTGTTAGTGTAATTAAATCTGTTAGTACATCCAACACTCCCCTCCCCCGAAGACTGACAATGCTGCTGTTCAAAGGTGCCCCCTGTGCTCCTTCACCCAGAATGGGGACGCTCTAATACAGGAGGCGCGTTCCTGGTCAGATCACCCGGTGACAACAGAGAGGAAAAAGCCTTTAAAAAGCTAAAAAAAAAACGGCTACAGCACGGGCGTAAATAGACGTCCTCCCTGAACCCCCCCCCCCCCCCCCCCCCTGTGTGCCTCCTGTGGACACAGCTGATCACAGATAGGGGTAAAGGTTCAATCACAGCCTATGATAAGGCTCACCTGTAGGTACTGTAAATATCTCCTGAACATGTACTGTTTAGGAGATATTTACTTTGCATGCAGCCGGTGACATCACTGTCGCAGGCGCTCTGAAGGAACGGCCGTCTGTGCATGCGCGGGAGTGACGTCATCACATCTCCGGCCAGTCACAGAGCCAAAAGCAAGATGGGTGAGAATAGAAGCGCCTGCAGCTCTGACATCTTGTCACTGAAACAGCTTAGTTTTATGGTAAGTTTCACATAATGTGCTAGTATGAGATGCATACTAGCACATTATGACTTTACCGTTCAGGAAGGGAAAAAAATGTTTTAACCGCAAGCCTGTCAGCACATCGTTTAGGCCCCATTCACACAGGCTTTCCAATCCGGTCCGTCTGTCAGTTTTTCAGGCGGACCGGATCGGATGCTCCATGCACCCCTATGGAGCAGCGGATGTCAGTGGTGACATCTCCGCTGATACCCGCTGCTATCCGATCCTGTCCGTGAAATCCGTACGGATGGGAACTCTATTTTCCATCCGTCTGGAGGATCCGATCGGATAAAATCAGAGGAAAATGGACAGGCGGTCCGTTTTCATCCAATCTCCTATAGAGGAGAGCAGGGATCTGACAGCTCTGTCACTGATGATCAGTGTTAGGTCCCTTTCACACGGGCGGTGCGCCCAACGGACTCCGCCTGCTCAGCGGGGATCGGTGAATTGATCCCCGCTGAGCAAACGGAGTCCGTCGGGTGCACCGCCCGTTTGAAAGGGACCTAACACTGATCATCAGTGACATTTTTCGGTGCCTCCTCATCAGTGCAGCCTATCAGTGCCCATCAGCGCCACCTATCAGTACCCATAAGTGCAGCCTATCAGTGCCCATCATCACCACCTATCAGTACCCATAAGTGCAGCTTGCCAGTGCCCATCAGTGCCACCTATTAGTACCCATCAGTGCAGCCTATCAGTGCCCATTGGTGCAGCCTCATCAGTGCCCATCAGTGTAGCCTCATCAGTGCAGCCTATGGGCTCTTTCACACGGAGTGGACCGTATTGCGATCCGCTCCGGCACTTTTTTTTTTTTTTCACGGACACGGATGACACTTGTGACATCCGTTTGCGGATGATATACGGACATAATGTATGTCTATGGGGATTGCGGATGTCAGCGGATGACACCGCTGACATCCGATTTTGCATCCGTTACGTTTTTTAAACGGAGGAAAAATAGGGTTCTGTTCCGTTCCAAAAAACGGAACAGAACTGAAAGGACACAAATCGGATGTCAGCGGATGGTCACCCGCTGACATCCGCAATCCCATAGACATGCATTATGTCCGTATATCACCCGCAAACGGATGGGGTGATTTATGGACATAGGGAACGTCCGTGTGAAAGAGCCCTATCAGTGCAGCCTCATCAGCGCCAATCAGTGTAGTCTACCAGTGCCCATCAGTGCCACCTATCAGTACCCATCAGTTCTGCTTATCAGTGCAGCCTATCAGTGCCTATCAGTGCAGCCTCATCAGTGCACATTAATGAAGGGAAAAATTTGTTATTTAAAAAAAATTATAACAGAAACTAAGAAAAACTTTTTTTCCTCAAAATGTCTGTCTTTTTTCCTTTGTTTAGCAAAAAATAGAAAACCCCAGTGGTGAGCAGTGAAAGCTGAAAATTGGCCTGGGCAGGAAGGGGTGAAAGTGCCCGGTAGGTAAGTGTTTAATACTAGTTTATGTAACAACAAAGTCATTGGTGAATCAATAGGCCCATAGCAAAAGAAAACATTGCTCGGATCCATAAGGGGTACAGTATATGGATACAAAAGAGAAAAGGGGAAAAAAAGTAGAACTATAGCAGTGTTAATTTCGTCGACTAAAACCGACTAAAACGTTTTCGTCGACTAACACAATTCAGATGACTAAAATACGACTAAAACTAAAATGGCATTTTAGTCTTAAGACTAAAATACGACTAAAACTAAAATGGCATTTTAGTCAAAAGACTATAACTAAAACTAAATCGAAATTTGCTGCCAAAAATTAACACTGGTGCATGCTGAAAGCATAAATAATAACATATTAGATTTTTCACTCCAGGACCAGCAGTAGTATATAATGAGTTTGGAAATTGTAGAGAAATGCTTAAATAATGCATTACAAATTACAATTGAACTACACCCATTTGATTATAGATTACTAAAATTAGTTTTAGTCGACTAAAATGTAGGGCGTTTTAGTCGACTAAAATATACTGGAGTTTTAGTCGACTAAATACGACTAAAACACTTGCAGAAGACTAAAATAGGACTAAAACTAAAATGCCATTTTAGTCCTAAGACTAAGACTAAAACTAAATTGAAATTTGCTGCCAAAATTAACACTGAACTATAGGCAAAACTTTTATTTTATAGAGTAATCGAGAGGGTTATAACTCGTGTCTGTTTTTCTTCCATCTCTGTCCCATTGGGGGGATTTCCCTTCACTTCCTGTCTCATAGCCAAAACAGGAAGTGAGGGAGTTCTTGGTAATCAATGGAACTAGTGTCCCTATTTCAAGATTACCACTCTATTCCTGTTTTCATGACAACTCAAAATTCTGGGATTTTCTTTTATTTTCACTCTCAGTGATAGCAATAAACGGGAGAAATAGAGAGAGTCTGCCTAACGGGGGATACAGACAGCAATAAAAGCCTCTCAGGGGGTCTATCAAAAAAAAAAAAAAAAATGCCTTTCGTTACACTTTAATGCAACAAGAATGAATAAACAAAAAATTGAAAGATGGCAACTTGAGTAAAATCATGATTGCTGACGTATCAGCATTTTCAGAAAGAGGGCAGCAATGGGCATACACATACCTCTTAGAATGCATTTTTTAGTGGGGTGCTGAGTCCTTGCTTTCCAGGGACAAATTGGTTGTTATCTGCCCCTGACAGTGTCCTTGTGCTTTTCTCTGTAAGCAGATATGTGAACCATATCATGTACAGTATACAAAAATATTAATTGCCGCGCTAAATCAAAAATACAAAAGGGCCCAAAATATGCAACAAATGTACTGAAAGAGTCCTAAAAGCTCAATATGATAATGAAAATACAAATCATCAGAAACCCTGATCCTAAGTCCCAGTTCACACTACCGCGACTTGTCAGCCTGACAAGTCGCAGTCCATTCTGTGCTACGGGAACCGTTCTAATAGGAGCGACTCAAGTCGCTCCGACTTAGAAAATAGTTCCTGTACTACTTCGGGGAGACATCGGAGCGACTTGCATTGACTTCCATTATGTGAAGTCCGTGCAAGTCGCGCTGAAGTCGCGGTGCACGCGACTTCACAGGTCGCCCCCGAAGTCGGATCGCGATAGTATGAACCGACACTTAATGAATATTATGGAAACCACTCAAAGAATTTTTTGCTACAAAGGTACTTAGAACCCCCTAAATATTATTTATATGTTATTTTTATGTAGCAGAAATCCTACAGAATGAAATCCTGGCAATTTTTTATGCCACACAGTATTTGCGCACTAGTTTTTCAAATGCAATTTTTTGGGAGAAAAATACACTTTAATGAAGTAAAAAAAAAAAAAAAAACACAATATATACTCCAATTTTTTTTGTGAGATATGAAAGATCATGTTACAAAGAGTCGATCCTTGCAATTTTTTATGCCACACAGTATTTTCGCATTGGTTTTTCAAATGCAATTTTTTGGGAAAAAATACACTATAATGAATAAAAAAATAAATAAAAAAAAAAACAAAACACCATATATACCCCAATTTTTTTCTGAAATATGAACGATGATGTTACAAAAATTTTTATGACACACAGTATTTGCGCACTAGTTTTTCAAATGCAATTTTTTGGGAGAAAAATACACTTTAATTAATTAAAAAAATAAAAAAAAACACAATATATACCCCAATTTTTTTGTGAAATATGAAAGATCATGTTACAAAGAGTCGATCCTTGCAATTTTTTATGCCACACAGCATTTTCGCATTGGTTTTTCAAACGCAATTTTTTGGGAAAAAATACACTATAATGAATAAAATAAAATAAATTAAAAATAAAAACACAATATATATACCAATTTTTTTCTAAAATATGAAAGATGATGTTCCAACATTTTTTATGCCACACAGTATTTGCGCACTAGTTTTTCAAATGCAATTTTTTGGGAGAAAAATACACTTTAATTATTTAAAAAAATAAAAAAACACAATATATACCCCAGTTTTTTTGCGAAAAATGAAAGATGATGTTACAAAGAGTCGATCCTTGCAATTTTTTATGCCACACAGTATTTTCGTATTGGTTTTTCAAACGCAATTTTTTGGGAAAAAATACACTATAATGAATAAAAGAAAATTAAAAAAAAAAAACAAAACACCATATATACCCCAATTTTTTTCTGAAATACGAAAGATGATGTTACAAAATTGTTTATGCCACACAGTATTTGCGCACTAGTTTTTCAAATGCAATTTTTTGGGAGAAAAATACACTTTAATGAATTAAAAAAAAAAACACAATATATATACCCCAATTTTTTTTGTGAAATATGAAATATCATGTTACAAAGAGTCGATCCTTGCAATTTTTTATGCCACACAGTATTTTCGCATTGGTTTTTCAAACGCAATTTTTTGGGAAAATATACACTATAATAAATGAAAAAAAGAAACACCATATATATCCCAGTGAAATATGAAAGATGATGTTACAAAGAGTAAATAAATATTTAACATTTGACACATTAAAATTGCACACGCTCTTGGAATGGCGACAAACTATGGTATTTAAAAATCTCCATAGGCGACGTTTAAAAATGTTTGCAGGTTATCAGTTTTGAGGAAGTAGTGCTAGAATTGTTCTTGCTCGCAACGATACCCCTTGTATAGTGCGATCACTGTTTATATGTGCATGTGAGATTTATATATGCATTCGCATAAAAAATGCTTTTATTTTTTTCTCTAAAACTATTTTTACATAAAATTGAGCATTTTACAGGTTACCTGTTTAGTGTTATGGAGGAGGTCTAGCGCTAAAATGATTGCTCTCCCTCCAATGTTCACAGCGATACCTCACATTTGTGGTGTGAAAAACTACGCGCTAGCACAGAGGGATGGGGGCTCTTTAAAAAAATCTTTCATATTTATTTTATTTTTTATTTTTACACTGTCCCAATAATTTTTTTATCACTTTTAATTTCATTACGAGGAATGTAAGCATCTCTTGTAATAGCAATATGGATGACAGGTCCGCTTTTTAGAGAGATCTGGGGTCAAAAAGACACCAAATCTCTTTTTTACCTTTAAAAGCAAAATATAAAAAAGAAAAAAAAAAATGTTTACTTCCGCCCTAGACAGGAAGTTTTTAGAGATGTGCATAACGAAAAATTTTGTTTTGTTTCAGTTTGCATTTTCGTATAGTTTTGTATATTTGGATTCATTTTGTATATTCGTTATTTTCAAATTGATTTGAAATTAATTCAAATTTGAAAATGAATTAAAAATGCAAACATAACACAATAAATACAGTAAGGTATAAAAGTGAAATAAGATGATGATTCCTATTTAGGCTGCCTAATAGAAAATATTAGAATGAAACAAAAACAAACGGAATAAAATAAAATATAATAGAATATAATAGAATAAAAAGAGAATAGAATATAACAGAAAGGAATAGAAATGAATGAAACAGAATAGAAAATACATTGAATAGAATCGAAAAAAAAATATTAAAATAGAATATACAAGAATGGAATAGAATTGATAATAAATAAATAGAATAGAAAATAATGAAACAGAATAGAAAATAAAGGAATAGAATAGAATAAAACAGAACAGAATAGAGAATAAAAGAATAGAATAGAAAAAATTAGAATAGAATAAAATAGAACGAATATAGCTGTCTTCTGAAATTCAAATTCAAATTTCAGAAGACTGCTTTTTTTGTTCTATTTTTATTTTATTCTATTCTATTCTTTTATATTCTATTCTTTTATATTCCATAGTACTCTGTTCTTTTATATTCTTTTATATTTGATTCTATTCTTTTATTTTATTTTCTATTTTTTTAGTCTATTATGTGTATTATATTATATTCCTTTATTTTCTATTCTAGTTTATTCTATTCTATTTTTTTTACTTTTTATCTATTATTATTGTTTAATCTACTCCTCTATTTTCCATTATATTCTATTCTGTTTTATTCTGTTCTATCCTTTTATTTTATTTGCTATTCTATTCTATTCTACTCGGCTTTAGATTTGTTTTTTTATGCTTATTTACTGGTTCGACACCTGAGAATGTGAGTGCACTATTTCTTAATAAACTTTCAGCTGTTTTTAAAAGGGGTTCTTTTCTCTCACCTCTATATGTTGAGCTTCTGAGGATCTGAGACATCTATATTATCGGAGTGATCATCTATCTATGGTCCCTGCAGAGTTTAGTTTACAAAGAAAATGTGCTGCTGACATTGCAATCTGGGGAGTTCATTTTAGGCATACCTTTTTGCACAGTTTTTTTTTTTTTTTTTTTTTTAATGAAGAAGCCGTGCTCACATGGATTATTTTGATCTATTACTTTAATAAGGGGACTCTACCTAATTGTGGGACTATTTTTTTGTATTTTTTTATTTCACTTGATAATTTGCTTGTTTTTCATCTTTTATTTGTTTGTATAAATATTTTTGTGGAGTCGACACTATATTTACCATTTTTAAATTTATATCATTGTACATTATAACGATTTTGTGTGGGATGTAAACATCCCTTGTAATAGGAATAGTGCATGACAGGTCCTCTTTACGGAGAGATCTGGGGTCAATAAGACCTCAGATCTCTCCTCCAGGCTGGAAAGCCTAAAATAAAAAATAAAAAAAAAACAATTTAGGCTTTCCAGCTTAGATCACAGCAGTATTCACAACTGCCAGGCCGGACGTGATGTCGTAACATCGCGCCCGGGGCCTTGGAGAGTCATAGAGACTGCCGGGGACAATCTGGTCCTCGGTTTTCTCTATGGTGAACTTCCGCCGCCGCCGGATTTCCTTCTCTGGCTTGCTGATCGTACGGGCGAGCTGTTAGATGCCGCCTTGACGTCCCCTCCTGCCACTTGTAAGAACAATCAAAGACCTGAACAGCCGCTATGATTGTTCTTATGGGGAAGGGAATGGCAAGCTGAAAAAAATGATCTCTGAATGATGCCTGCAGCTGCACCCATCATTCAGATATCCCCACTCAAAGCCCAGGACGTCATATGACATATTGTGGTATGGAAGTGGTTAGTATCACTAAAAGCAAAACTTTCTTTTCGTTTTAGATAGAGTGGAGAGGGATGAGAACCCCTGTCAGTTTTTACTGCTGTCTGTGGTCCCATCCGGCAGGGGTGTCCAAACTACGGCCCTCCAGCTGTTGCGGAACTACACATCCCATGAGGCAATATAATTATCTGACATTCACAGACATAACTAGGCATGATGGGAATTGTAGTTCCTGAACAGCTGGAGAGCCATAGTTTGGACACCCCTGCGGGGGAGTTTCATCCTCTCTATTTGTCCTGGTTACCGTTATTTTTGAAAGGGAAAGTAAAAGAAAATCCTACATTTTGGGTTGTCCCCAGAAAAGTAATAGAGATGAAATCTTCCAATGGTGACACTATTTCTGGTGACCCGGGGGTCCCCAAGATAATGCCTTAATTTGCAGGGATTTCCTCTCACTTCCTGTTTGGCTATGGGAAAGAAAATGAAGGTAAATCTCCCCAATGGGACAAAGATGGCAAAAATAAACCCTACAAGGGTTTAACCCTCCCATTCTCTATCCAGAATGAAAAAAAAAAAAAAAAGTTTGCATACAGTTCCTTTCGCTGCCCGGTCTGTACATCGTACGGACCTGAAAGCGGGGGGGATATCACACACAATCCGGTGGTGTTGCTGCCCGATTGCTCTTACAAATCCTCGGTACCCCCCGCACGCATGCCCCCCACCATGCTTACAGCAGGGCTCCACTTGCACATCTGTGGGCCCGGGACTGACATTTTATTTATTTTAGGTACTTATATAGCGCTGTCAATTTACGCAGCGCTTTACATATACATTGTACATTCACATCAGCATAGCATAGCTCAACCTGACATAGCAGCACACGTCCGCTCTCCTCCCATTCTTGCTGTGACCAGGAAAGTGATGTCCATAACGTTACTTGTGGGTTAGCATCTAGGTGTCCCCGGCCCGCTCAGCCGGGAAGGAATGTTTTACAATGCGATTTGCATTGCAAAACATTCAGTGGAGTTCAAAGGAGACATACAGGGTCTTTTAAGACCCTGCACATCTTAATAAAGAGAATCTGTCACCTAAAAATGATCACTTTTTATCTCCTATGCGTTGAAAAAAGAAAAGTAAAGTAAAAAAAAAATTATTTTTACACCCAAGCACATAAAATACCCCCTCAAAAAGTTTTGAGGTCCCCCCCACCTCTACATATAGGCACGTACGGACGGGGGGTGCCTACACATGAACAGGTTGATTAGGGTACACATGTTACATATGCCGCGCACGTCGGAGTGAGAGCAATAATTCTAGCACAAGAGCTCCTCCGTAACACCAAACTGATAGCTATAGTAGGCTTTTGAAGCGTGGCCTATAGAAATTTAAGGGTACTGAAGTTTGTCGCCATTTCACAGGCGCTCACAAATTTAAAGTGCTTGTAAAGTCACAAGCAATACTTTTGCCCATTACAGCCATTGTGTTTTAACTTACATGTCACTGTCTTTTATGGAGTCCAAATCTGCACCTTTTAGTAGTAATCGCTCGATGTTTAGTGAAGTGACGTCACCGGCACATGCGCATTTTGTCCCCCAGTCATGGCACGCTTACTGTGCCGTCTAATATATCCTCTTGCAATGCCTCTGTCATCAGCACTTGCGGCATCGCACTGCAGTATCGCGCTATTGTTGACCCATTGAGGATTTCCTGAAGGACATAGCAAGTCACATGGGGGTGTCAACCTCAGCCCTGATGATCAGTGGAGCGAGCAGATCCATATAACCCTTGCTGACTTTACAGTTTTATACACTGAGCGAAAACAAGGCTTGGCTGATTTCTAATGCACATGTGCAAGATTACAGGCAATCATGAAGGAAGATGGGCGAAAATCTACTCCGTGCTGGAAGCTGAATAGAGCAACCAATATGGCGCAGGCCTCGGCCAGAATACTTGGAAATTGAATGAAACTATAAAACTATTATGAAAGAAGCTTTTGGCAGAAATAACAATGCACTGTGCTATGTAAAGATTTAGACCACATGTGTCAAACACAAGGCCCCGAGGGTCGAATGCGGCCCTCCAGGCCATTTCATGTGGCCCTACCACCTCTCCTTCAGCTTCCCCTGCAGCTTCATGCAGGCAGCAGCACAAGTGGGGTGCGCTGTGATGTAAGGGAAGGTGGGGGAATCTTGACTTCTGATGGTGGGGGGCTCCTATAATCTGATGTAAGGGGGCTTGGGTTGCTCTGGACATCTGCTTACCATTAAAATGAGAATAACACAGTTCTATGCCAGTTGAAAAGACGGGTCGCACACTGCTAGTATCATTCGCAAGAAACTTTATTGGAGACTTCTCAGAGAGAGCACCATGGCAGAACCATGTTCTGCCTGGGCATTCTCCAATAAAGCTTCTTGTGGGTGATAGCAGTGGTGTGCGACCCTCCTTTTTAGACATCATCTGCTACAGGAGTTTGAGTGGGCTCCATGCCAGTCTGTAGTAGTAATAATTGAATGTACAGTCAATTTTTTAATATGATAAATAGTAGATACATTTATATAGTCTTACAGATACAACTGGCCCTTTGAAGGCAACCATAGTTCTAATGTGGCCCGCAGTGAAATTGAGTTTGGCACCACTGATTTCGACTATTGGCCTTATGTTTAATGATGGTTTTGCCAGTGTTCCGTGAAAAAAACCTACCCGTGAAAATTCCCTACCCTCGTCACTTCCGGTGCACCTACGTCGCACCTACGTCATGGAACAGCTGAGCAGGTTACCATTGCGCATGCTCAGAGATCCGGAGGGTAGGGAATTTTCACGGGGTAGTGTGCTGTAACATTACACCGCATCAGCTGTTGCCGCGGAAACATTAAAACATCTCGGCTGCAACATGAAATCATCTCCGCTCCTACCCCTGTCACTTCCCTGATCTCGGCTACTAAATGTAAAAGCGGCGGGTCTATGAAAATATAAATCACGGAGCCGAGATCTCAGTGATTTATATTTTCATAGACCCGCCACTTTTACATTTTGTAGCCGAGAATGCGCAATGGTAACCTGCTCAGCTGTTCCATGACGTAGGTGCTCCGGAAGTGACGAGGTATGGAATTTTCACGAGGTATGGCTTTTTAACGTTACACCGGCTGAGTTTACTTCCTCTTTAAGGGATTGGCTTGTTGGTTATCTGATTACTGGGCACAACCTCGTAATTTATTGCATTTGTTTGCCCTAAAATTCACTTTAGTGTGATTTTCACCGAAATTTGGCATTTCCTAGACCTTTGTGGCAATATCGTGTGACATGTATATAAATGAGACTCCTAAGGTGGACTCTGATTGTAAGGGGACTCCAATGGGTTCCTGATATATGAGTGTAGCGTTACCCCCCCCCCCCCCAGGAGCCGCTGGATACTGGGTCCTCCTATTCCTGCACAGCCAGGCAACTTGCATTTCGGACTTTTATCCAGACACAAGTAATAAGTCCATGACCTTGTTTTAGTTGTTTTATTGGGGGAAACAACTTGGATAGGGTATAGGGATTGTGGAATGCCCAACTTTACTTCAAGAAACATCAGATGAGAACAACTTTCTTCTGTATATACAAAAATGAAGATCCTGGGCTTTACTCTCTCCGGAATAATCACAGTCTTTATGGATCAGTGGCAAAGATCTTTATGATCCAGGAGCTCTCAGTCCCCTTTAGTGAAAAAGCACCAAGTCCCAAACTGTATTCAGGAATATTGTGTCTTCTCCTTAGAACCTCAAAGAGTTCTGACACTTGCAGATGCTACCAGCCCGCCTGGCTGCCTTTACTACCAGTCCACCTTGCTGCTTCTGAAGAACGCCCCAGGACAAGGGATTGGGATTTAGCACAATGCAGTCCCTTAAAAGTATGCTACAGATCTTCCCATGCAAGCCCAGATGTCTTTTGCACAAGACCCAAAGGTAATGGAGATCCCTCTCTTAGGTTTTCATCTCCTGCCTTTCCTCAGCTCCTGCCTGGAGGCAGAGCCCCCAAGACCCAAGGTCCCCTCCCAGGCCACGCAACAGCAACCTCAGCACTCCATCTTCCATCCGACTCCCCTGCTGGCAAGGTTCCACCATTTTGAAGGGCTGACCCAGCCACCCTGCCAGGCCCTCCACCTGGGGATTGGCAAGATTCCCTCAAGTATGCAGATCAGGACCACTAATTTCCAGAAGCTTCTCCAAGCTTCTAGCTCTAAAGGGAATAACCAGAGACTTGTGCTTTAGAGCCATCCAGCCTGGCCTGCAGTTACCCAACCTAATTACAGACTCACACAACTAACATGATTCATACCAAATAAATTTACCTACACTAGTTGTTTATTAGAGGATACTAGATGGAGTACTCTGACGGGGACTCTTATGTAAGGGGGAACTTTACTTTGTTTTTCTGAAGTTCTTTTCACTTTTCTATTAAATCATATCATGCTGATTCCAAAAATATCCATGTAAAGCTTATTCATTCTTTTATTATTCATTGATTTATTAAGAAAATATGTTTTCAGCCTGCAAATATGTGTTAAATTCACAATGTAGCCCTTGTAGTGAAAAGTTTGGAGACCCCTATGTTAGGGTCCCCTGTAATGCTACCAGTAGAATAGGGTGAGGGACACCTGGGGACGTTTCATTTTTGCTTGTTTTTAGCGCTGAAATCCTCTGTGCCCCCCTCTGAAAGGTAATGAGCTGCCATTATGGAAAATTAAGATGTTGGGATATGCCTGCAGACATGGTCTCTGTTCAGTGGCCAGAGGGAAATCTGAGCACTGCAGACTGAACCCTAAACCCTGAGAAGTAAATTCTGTCTCTTTATTCTGATTGGATGTTAGGAGAATTCTAAAAAGAGACATAGCTGCACATCTATGTTTAAAGACAGAAAATGGATATCCTAAACATCCTTAAAGGGAGCATGAGTTGGCTGATGCTCCTACTCTGTTCCCTTCCAGCAGGCCCAGTTTGCATCTTCTCTCCAGCCGGGGCTGCCTTCCCCCTCCTCATTGGGCTGTGGCGCTCTGTATGTGTATCACAAGCCCAGGGCTTTGGGCCCTAGCGTTCCTGCCCTCCCTACTCCATACCTGTATCTCTGCTGGATTCTACGTTGCTGACCCTTGCTCGGGTTATAGTCTACTCTTTTGGATTGTGGCCGTCTTTGACCTGAGACTGTGTACTGGATTATGCTTATCTACTGCCTCTCCTGACCTCAAAACCATCTTCTGGATTTTGCTTGCCTGCAGCCTGCCCTGGTGCCTCAGCCCTTTCCTGACCTGCCCCAAGACTACAGGTACCCTTTCCTGTTATCTTTGCTCAGTCCCGGTGTCATTTGGCCAGGGACTATAGCATTGTGTACTAATACCTGGAGGCAAGAAAGTACCTGCTTGTGTTAGGATTAGTGTGAGTGGTAGTGTTATGGTTATAGGGAAAGTTTGTGTTAAAGTTGGTGTGGGTGGTAGGGTTAGTGTTAGGGTTATAGTTAGTGCTTGTGTCAGGGTTAGTGTGGTTGGTAGGGTTAGTTTAGGATTACAAGGAGCGTTTGTGTTAAAGTTGGTGTGGGTGGTAGGGTTAGTGTTAGGGTTAAAGTTAGTGCTTGTGTTAGGGTTAGTGTGGGTGGTAGGGTTAGTTTAGGATTACAAGCAGTGTTTGTGTTAAAGTTGGTGTGGGTGGTAGAGTTAGCATTAGGGTTATAGTTAGCACATGTAGTAAGGTTAGTGTGGGTGGTAGGGTTAGTGTTATAGTTAGTGCTTGTGTTAGGGTTAGTGTGAGTGGTAGGGTTAGTTTAGGATTACAAGGAGTGTTTGTGTTAAAGTTGGTGTGGGTGGTAGAGTTAGCATTAGGGTTATAGTTAGCACATGTAGTAAGGTTAGTGTGGGTGGTAGGGTTAGTGTAGGATTACAGACAGAGTTTGTGTTAGGGTTAGTGTGGGTGGTAGGGATAGTTTAGGTTTACAGGGAGAGTTTGTGTTAAAGTTGAAGGCAATGAACCAATGCGCTAACCAAAAAAATAATGAATAGATAAAGGGAGGATGGGTGGTAGGGTTAGTGTGGGTGGTAGATTACTTTAGGGTTACAGGGGGAGTTTGTGTTAGAGGGGGTGTGGGTGGTAGGGTTAGTGTTAGGGTTATAGGGTGAGTTTATGTTAATCTTACTGTAGGTGTATGTGTTAGATTTTGTGTTACAATTATAGATAGGGTTTATATTAGAGTGTATGTGTCACGGAACCATGAACCAGACGTACAACAACAGATAAGTGAAAATAAGAAAGCTTTATTGAAAAATAAGCTATAAAGCAAAAGTCCAAACGGATGGCGAAACCGATGCAGAGTCTTTGCGAAGCCAGGGGTCAGGAACCAGCAGGGTAGTCAGACGAAGCCAGGATCAGGAACCAGCAGGGTAGTCAGACGAAGCCAGGATCAGGAACCAGCAGGGTAGTCAGACGAAGCCAGGAACAGGAACCAGAAGTAGCAGCAGTCTTAGTAGCATGTGAACACAGGAGGACCAAGCAGGGAACTGAAGCCACAGACCTCCTATATATATGAGCTAGGTATCCAGCTCCTCCCAGTGGGAAGGAGGAGCCGCAGGGTGGGAGGCTACAAGAAACCCAGAAACCAAGATGGCCGCCAGCACATGTCAAACGAAGGAGAACAGCAAGAAGGTAAGACCATGACAGTACCTCCCCCTCAAGGGCCCCTCCTCCGCGGAGTAAAGAACGGTTTCTGAGGGAAGCGTGCGTGGAAGGCTCGGAGCAAGGCAGGAGCATGGACATCTGCGGAGGGAACCCAGGAACGCTCCTCTGGACCATAACCACGCCAATGAACCAAAAACTGCACCCGACCGCGGACCAGGCGTGAGTCCAGGATATTGCTCACCTCATACTCCTCACGATTGCCCACTCGGACCGGACGAGGCCGAGGAACCGAGGAAGTGAAACGATTACACACCAGAGGCTTCAACAGGGAGACATGAAACACGTTGGAGATCCGCATGCCAGGAGGAAGCGCAAGGGCATAGGCTACCGGGTTTACCCTGCGAAGCACTCGGAAGGGACCAACAAAGCGAGGCGCCAGCTTGGGAGTGGGCACTCGAAGGTTGAGGTTGCGGGTGGACAACCATACACGGTCTCCGGCCTGGTAGGAAGGAGCAGGCGCTCGTCTGCGATCAGCCTGGAGTCTCTGGTGCTGCGCAGAGACCTCAAGGGACTTCTGGATCTGTACCCAAGAAGCACGTAGGACGGAAAGGTGATCCTCCACAGCCGGAATATCCTGGGGAGAGAATACCTCCGGTAACACGGCAGGTTGGAACCCATAGTTGGCCATGAAGGGAGACGTCCCAGAGGAAGAGTTCACCGCCGTGTTCCTGGCAAACTCAGCCCAAGGCAGGAGGTCAACCCAATTGTCTTGGTGATCGGAGACATAGCAACGAAGGAATTGCTCCAAGGCCTGATTGGAACGTTCTGCGGCCCCATTGGACTGAGGGTGGTAGGCCGAGGAGAAGGAGAGATGAATCCCCAACTGGGAGCAAAAGGCGCGCCAGAACCTGGACACAAACTGACTCCCCCGATCCGACACAATCTCCTTGGGCAAACCGTGCAACCGGAAGACCTCCCTGGCAAAAATCGTGGCCAACTCCTGTGCAGAGGGTAACTTCTTGAGAGGAACACAGTGACACATTTTGGAAAACCGATCCACAATCATGAGAATGACCGTATGGCCTCGGGATGCAGGGAGGTCCACAATGAAATCCATCCCCAGGTGTGACCATGGGCGCTCCCCGGTGGCTAAGGGTTGCAGAAGGCCCAACGGAAGGTGCCGAGGGGACTTACTCTGGGCACAAACGGAGCATGCCGCTACATATGCGGCGATGTCGGAACGTAGGGAAGGCCACCAGAACAGACGTGAAACAGCCCAGGACAGCTGATTCTTTCCAGGATGCCCCGCGGTCTTGGAGTTATGGTAGGTTCGCAACAACCGAGTGCGCAACTCCTCAGGCACAAAACATCTGCCGTTGGGTCTCCCAGAGGGAGCACCAGATTGAGCCGCCAAAATCTGCTCACCCAGGGGAGAGGTCAGGCTGGTGCGAATGGCAGCCAGGATCTGATTCGGAGGTATGACCGAAGTCGGAATCGACTCCTCCCTGGACAGGTCGGAGCACTGCCGTGATAAGGCATCAGCCCTGATGTTCTTGGAACCGGGTAGGTAGGAGACCACGTAATTAAAACGTGACAAGAACAGAGCCCATCTGGCCTGACGTGGTGTCAATCTCTTGGCCTCAGAGAGGTAGGTCAGATTCTTGTGGTCCGTCAGGATGAGGACCGGAACCACCGAACCCTCGAGCAAGTGCCTCCATTCTTTAAGAGCCTGCACGATGGCCAATAACTCCCTGTCACCAATCTGGTAGTTGCACTCCGCGGAAGACAGTTTCCGGGAGTAAAACCCACAAGGAAGCAGAGGACCCTCTGGTGTTCTACGCTGAGACAGAAGGGCGCCTACTCCCGTCTCAGACGCGTCCACCTCGAGGACAAAGGGCAACCCAGGGTTGGGATGCGACAGAATCGGAGCCGACACAAAGGCGGACTTTAGAGCCTCAAAAGCTCGGATGGCCTCGGGCGGCCAGACCTGGGAATTACTGCCCTTCCTGGTCAGATCCGTGAGAGGCTTGGCTAGCATGGAAAAGTCCCTGATGAACTTCCGATAATAATTGGCGAAGCCCAAAAAGCGCTGCAGGGAGCGAAGACCACTGGGCTGGGGCCACTGTAAGACAGCCGAAACCTTCTCAGGATCCATGGAGAACCCCTCAGCGGAAATGATGTAACCTAAGAAGGTTACCTGGGATCGGTGAAATTCGCATTTCTCAAGCTTACCGAACAGCTTGTTCTCTCGTAACCGTTGCAACACTCGTTTGACATCCAGAATGTGGGTCTCCATGGACTCAGAATATATCAAGATGTCATCCAGGTAGACCACCACACACTGCTGCAACAGGTCACGGAAAACATCGTTGATGAATTCCTGAAAGACTGCGGGCGCATTGCACAGCCCAAAGGGCATAACCAAGGATTCATAATGACCGGTCCTGGTGTTAAACGCGGTCTTCCACTCATCGCCCGCCTTGATCCTTACGAGGTTATATGCCGCCCTCAGGTCGAGTTTGGTAAAGACCGTGGCCCCTTTAAGGCGATCGAACAGCTCGGAAATCAAGGGTATCGGGTAAGCGTTCTTGATCGTGATGCGATTGAGACCCCTGTAATCGATGCAAGGCCTCAACTCACCGCCCTTCTTTTTCACAAAGAAAAATCCAGCCCCTGCCGGGGACGAGGATTTGCGAATGTGTCCACGTGAAAGCGCCTCCCTCACGTACTCCTCCATGGCCTCATTCTCCGCTACCGACAGTGGATAGACTTTGCCACGAGGAGGAACGGCACCAGATTGTAACTCGATGGCACAATCGTATGGGCGGTGCGGAGGTAGGGCAACCGCGCGCACCTTATCGAATACATCCCGGTACTCCTCGTATTCAGGGGGCAACAGAGAGTCCGAGGAAGTACACAGCAACTTGACAGGCCCATGGATGCAACTAGCCCCACACTGCGGTGACCACGAGAGGATCTCGGCCGATCTCCAATCGAAAATCGGATTATGCTTCTGGAGCCAGGGGTACCCCAAGACCACCGAGTAGTGTGGAGACGAAATAACCTGGAAGCAGTCACGTGTGGCGGCAGAAGGGGTCTGCCGTCTATCGCCTCAAGAGCCAGAGGAGAACCTCGAGCCTGCAGAGGAATGGAATTGGCGGCAGCGAACACACTATCAATGAACAAACCACCAGCACCAGAGTCCACCAACGCCTGGGTCGTCACCGAGCCCCCGACCCAGGAAAGGACAACAGTGATCAGTGGTTTGTCAACACGGGAAACCGGGGACGAGGAGACTCCACCCAAGATCTGCCCCCGACAGGATCTCAGGTGCGAGCGTTTCCCTGGACGGTTCGGACATGCCAACCCAAAATGCCCACCGAGACCACAGTACATGCATCGGCCCTTGCGTCTCCGGAGTACCCTCTCCCCCTCGGACAGGCGAGCAAACCCCAGCTGCATGGGTTCACCCCCAGACAAGTCATCCCCAGGAGGCGTGGGAGGAGAGGGAGGCACGGGTGGGACAACAAAGGTAGGCGCCAATCTGTTAGGAGGCCTCCGCAGACTCTCCTTAAAGGAAGGTCTCTCCCTGAGTCTGGTGTCAATCAAAATCAGGAAAGAAATAAGAGACTCGAGCTCCACTGGTAGGTCCTTAGCTGCAACCTCATCCTTCAAGGCATCCGAGAGACCATGAGAGAAAGCAGCGACCAGAGCCTCATTATTCCAGCCCACCTCTGCTGCCAGGGTACGAAACTCAATGGCGTATTCAGCTACGGATCGTGAACCCTGTCTGATGGACATAAGGAGCTTCGCAGCAGAGGCAGCACGAGCCGGCACATCGAATACCTTCCGAAGAGAAGCAACAAAACCGGAAAACTCGGCAACCACCGGATTGTTGTTCTCCCATAAAGGGCTGGCCCAGGCCAAGGCCTTGTCCGAGAGCAGCGAGATTAAGAAGCCCACCTTTGATCTCTCAGTAGGAAAGGCATGTGGTAGCAACTCGAAATAAATGCCCACCTGGTTAAGGAAACCTCGGCACTGAGTTGCCTCTCCCCCAAAGCGCTGTGGAAGGGGGGCAGAACCGGACATACCCCGAAACACCGCAGGCGCAACAACAGGTGTCGGGGTAGACTCTGGCGCAACAACCGGAGCGGCAGTAGGAGCGGACCCAGGAGCGACAACCGACCCATCGGCAACGGGAGCGAAATGAACCGTGCGTTCAAGCAGGGTTTGCAACGCCACGGCGAACTGACCCAACAGGTGATCCTGCTGATCAAGTCTGGCAACCAGCGTGGGTAGTGAGGATGGCCCTGCACCGTCAGAATTTGTGGCCTGTGGTACCGTGCGTTCAAGCAGGGTTTGCAACGCCACGGCGAACCGACCCAACAGGTGATCCTGCTGATCAAGTCTGGCAACCAGCGTGGGTAGCGAGGATGGCCCTGTACCGTCAGAATTCATGGCTTGGTCCTAATGTCACGGAACCATGAACCAGACGTACAACAACAGATAAGTGAAAATAAGAAAGCTTTATTGAAAAACAAGCTATAAAGCAAAAGTCCAAACGGATGGCGAAACCGATGCAGAGTCTTTGCGAAGCCAGGGGTCAGGAACCAGCAGGGTAGTCAGACGAAGCCAGGATCAGGAACCAGCAGGGTAGTCAGACGAAGCCAGGATCAGGAACCAGCAGGGTAGTCAGACGAAGCCAGGAACAGGAACCAGAAGTAGCAGCAGTCTTAGTAGCATGTGAACACAGGAGGACCAAGCAGGGAACTGAACCCACAGACCTCCTATATATATGAGCTAGGTATCCAGCTCCTCCCAGTGGGAAGGAGGAGCCGCAGGGTGGGAGGCTACAAGAAACCCAGAAACCAAGATGGCCGCCAGCACATGTCAAACGAAGGAGAACAGCAAGAAGGTAAGACCATGACAGTATGTTACAGTACAAGGAGGGTCAGAATGAGGGTTAGTGATTATTGGGGGGAGATTTGATCAGAAGACAATTGTGGTCATAATAGGTCAAAATAGAAAACATAATCCCAAAGAAGAATTTTTGTGAAAAAAAAAAACAAAAAAAAAAATAAACAAATTATGGGTGAGGACCTAAGAGAGCTGGAATCAGAGGATTAAAGGAGGTGACAAGGGGTCTTCGAGAGCTGTAGTGCCAGAGAGAAAGAGCGGGAGAGATTTGTAGCACAACGTTCTTGGACTGTTTTCGGAGTTGGTGCAGCAGCTTCATCAAATGCTTATATAGCATTAGCTTATTTCGCTTACTTAGCCTGAATCCATGGGTGGATTCAGGCCTACTTCCCTCTTAGGAAGAATTCCAGGTATAGCCATAGTTACATAGTTACATAGCTTGGCTCCAGCTTGGACTTGTAACTATGCATATATCTACTTATGGAATCCCTTTAGAAGCTGGAAATCGCTGCAGTAGACACTACTAGTACAGTGATCTCCACTAGCTTTCAGGTAGAGATTTAACATTTCTAGAAATTTTGAAGCCATGGAAAAAAACATTTTTTCTGAAAAAAAATGGTAATTTCCCCGGAAATGTAAAAAAAAAAAATCAGTGTGGTGTCATTTACAAATTGAAAGTCATTTTGTTATACTAGGAAGGTGAAATATAGTGTATATGTACCACTGACTTTTAATGGAATATAGTTGTATCTGGACCTCTTAGCAGTGGTGTGGCGCTTCAATTTCAATTCCCATTACATAGGCTGAGATTATGTCATCAGCTGCAGGCAGGAGGAGGCATTTACTCAATTTCTCCCCAGTGATCAGACCACCGCATCGTAGTTTTGTAACAGTCATAAGGTAAGTGAGTGCAGCAGGGGCTGCTCTTTTGGGAGTTATTATCTAAGCTTCCGTTCTCATCTTTCAGTGTCTAGTGCTTTAACGGGCATTGTGGCAGCTGCCAATGTACCAGCCAATGGCGAGTACTAAATAAGGCACTGATTGCCTGAACAGTAAAAAATGGATTTCCACTGGCAGCGATATTCTCCTTAGACAGAAGGAAGGCAATTAGGCAAACTTAGTCATGAAATCAGGGGAAAGCTGAAATGTTACTTTTAACAGTTTAAGGCCCCTTTCACACTTGTGCTACTTGTCCTGCGACTTGGGGCTTCAAAGTCGCATGACAAGTCGTACTCCATGATTTCCAATGTGTAATGTTCATATCTGTGCGACTTCAAGTCGCAGTGACTTCAAAGTAATCCCTGCACCACTTTGGTCATACTTTGATGCCTTTTGAGGTCCAAAGACCTCAAGATTACACAGGCATTGCTTCAGGTCCAGTCAAAATCGTGGCAAAATCGCAGAAAAATTGCGCGATTTTTAGGTCACACATGTGTGAAAAGGGACTAAATTAAACAATCCATTTAAAGTTAACATTTTTAGTAACTTTATAAGCCCACATGAATAAATTCCTGATATGTTATAGTGTATACAGCAGGGCTTGACCAATTTGCCTGAAATCTAGGAGCCAGCTAAAAAAGTTAGGAGCCAGTTTTTTTTTTTTTTAAACAAACAACCAAGCTTTATATCCAAAACAATAACATACTAAATTTATACATAAAGACAACTAGAACCCCACTCTCCTCTATAGTGCAATCTGATGGAAACAGACTGTCTGTCTGTTTCCATCCGATGCCATCTGATCCAATCCACGGGATGGATAGAAAATAGAACCACCACCCGTCTGTTTTTGGCGGACAGGATCAGATGGCAGCAGATTACCGCTCCATAGAGGA
This sequence comes from Pelophylax lessonae, assembly GCF_965119305.1. NCBI lineage: Eukaryota > Metazoa > Chordata > Amphibia > Anura > Ranidae > Pelophylax > Pelophylax lessonae. Next base: position 254,769,231 of record NC_138775.1, on the reverse strand, counting down.
GACTGAAGGGTCCGATCAGGTCTGCCTGAAAAACTGACAGGCGGATCTGATCAGACAGCCCGTATGAAAGGGGCCTTCGGCTGTGTGGCTGTGGCATGGCGATGAGAAAAAAAATATATATATATATATATATATATATATATATATATTTAATTTTTTTTATTAATAATAATTGAAAAAAAAAGAAAAATTTTTTTTTATAATAATTGAAACAAAAAGAATAAATTATTATTTTTTTTAATAATTTAAAAAATAAATAATAATAATAATAATAATAATAATAATAACCACACTCCCTGTCCACTTACCTTTAAGCAAAGGTAAGTGGACAGGGAGATGAAGCCTGCAAAAACTTCCCTCTCATCTCCTCTTGAGAAGGAGATGGACAGGCATTGAGGACAGGCAGGGTAAACAGCTCAATAGTGACTGCTTCTCAAACTCCCGGCCACCACAACAGGGCGCCAGTTCCCCGTTCTCTCAGTGAAGAAGGCCGAAAAGCCGCGGCCTCAATTATCGGATGGCACGGTAGTCCGTGCACTCGGGGAGTGGGTGGGGGGGGGCGCAAAAGGGACAGGACACCTCCTGCAGTGCACCCCAGGCGCCAGGTCCCTAATTCTAGTCGCCAATGCGACCTGGCGCCCGGGGTTTGTCGAGCCCTGGTATACAGCAATGGAATCATTTTTCAAAAGCTCTACATGTTATTATTAAAAGCCATCCAAGTGACTTTGTGTAGGCTGCAGTGATGCTATCAGCTGTGGGCAGGAGAAAGCATTTCCTTAGTCCCCTCTCCTCCAGTAATCAGATTACAACACCGTAACTTTGTAGCAATATACATAAGTTATATGTATAATAAGGTGAGAAGCTGCAGCTGGGGCTGAGATGATGTCATCAGTTTTCTGCAGGCAGGAGGAAGTATTTCCCCAGTCTTCTCTCTCTCAGTGATCAGACTGCAACATTGTAACTTTGTAGTGAGATAAAGGGTGAGAGGCTGGAGCTGGGGCTAGAAGGATGTCAACAGTTTGCTGCAGGCAGGAGGAAGCATTTCAGCAATTTCAGCAATTTCTAAGTTTTGCATCTATTACATTAAATTGCCAGCATAAAGGAAAATTTGTGAGAGAAAAACACTTGTAGGTTTGACCAATCTATTTCTATATATAGATTCTCCATTAGTTGCCATCCGTGTCCCCACTGGGGAAATTTCCCTTCACTTCCTGTTCCATAGCCAAAACAGGAGGTAAGAGGAAATTTCTCCAATGTGAGGAAATCTCTGGTTTTCACCAGAACTAGTGTCCCTATTGGAAGATTTCCCCTCTATTCCTGTTCTGGCGACAACCCAAATTTTGGACTTTTCGTTTACTTTTGGTAATAACAGTGAACAGAGCAAATAGAGAGGATGAATCTCCCTAACAAGGGAACAGGCAGTATTAAAGAAGAGCTCCAGCCCCCCCAACAAAAAATTAGAAGTCAGCAGCTACAAATACTGTAGCTGCTGACTTTTACTATTAGGGCACTTACCTGTCCAGGGATTCCGCGGTGTCCACGCCCAACCGTCTCTCGGGTGCTGGGGCTGCCATCTTGGGTAAGAGAACCTGGCAGTGGAGTGGTGAGGGCCGCGGCAAATTCAGCAGGAAGTGGGAGCGGATACCTATCAAAAGCAGGTGGCTACTCATCCCCCCCCACAAGATGTCAAATGTGGCACTGGAGGGGGAGGCAGACAAACGGAGCCTCCCCTTTCGGGTGGAGCTCTGATTTAAGAACCAGGCCGGGAGTTCTAATCCCTCTCCCCTCCTATGAAAGAAAACAGAAAAGTCTTACCTTTAGTTATACATTAATTACTACAAGCTATATCTTGATCTGGATAAAAGGGAGACTTTAGACAACAAAATTACAATTTACAGTTAAAAAAAAAGTTTATTTTCTGATGAATTTTCAGTGATCTCTGAAGCTAATGAAATGGCAAATGACAATAAAAATTCTGATTGAACCCTCTACCCACTGCTATACATCCTTACATTTTTCTGCAAACTCTGCATGAAAACAGGGATTTTGGTTCACATGCTTTCCAAAGCATGTTTAAGCCGGCCAACTGCGTCAAAGTAATCCCTCTCTGGCCAGTCCCTACTCTAATCTACTCTACAACATGCAAATCATTCCTGCTCACACATGTGTTGTGATTGGCAGAGTTATTCTGACATAATGTAGGCTGCATCTATGTCTAGAAGTAGATTTGCTTTTCCTTTGGGCATTTTAAATGCCTTTTGTTCTATTTTACACCTGTGGAGTTTTAGGTGCGCTCTCTCAAACTAACCCCCCCCCCCCCCCGTCTTGTTGATTGACTGTGTATATGGGCATGTCATATATCTTTTTCCCTATTTCAGAAGCAGAGGGGCTACCCATGAAATTTTTGGTGGGCACCTACTCCCCTACCTCTCATTTTTGCCACATCTCAGCAATTCAGCTGTTTTTTCTTCTATTGTAATTGTATTGGTTACAATATAGTTACATAGTAAGTCTGGTTGAAGAAAGACACAAGTCCATCTAGTTCAACCAATAAAAGGGAAAAATCATACAATCCTATACCCACAGTTGATCCAGAGGAAGGCAAAAAACCCCAGCAAAGCATGATTCAATTTGCTCCAACAGGGGAAAAAATTCCTTCCTGACTCCTCGAGAGGCAATCGGATATTCCCTGGATCAAGTCTACCTATAAATGTTAGTATCCAGTATGTGCAATGATGTGTTGGCGCCAGGCGGCACCATTTTTAAATCTAAGGCAACCCAGATGAGCGGCCCTCGCACCAACCGGCCCACCGAGAGAAGTCCCAGTTCTCCCGATTAGTCAATTCGGGCCTGATTACAGCTCATCACTGGGCACCAGTTCCCCTGTACCATGCCCGCAGCCCCGCATTCACCTGTACCATGCCCGCAGCCCCACATTCTCCTGTACCATGCCCGCAGCCCGGCATTCCCCTGTACCATGCCCGCAGCCCCGCATTCCCCTGTACCATGCCCGCAGTCCCGCATTCTCCTGTACCATGCCCGCAGCCCCGCATTCTCCTGTACCATGCCCGCATTCCCCTGTACCATGCCCGCATTCCCCTGTACCATGCCCGCATTCTCCTGTAACATGCCCGCAGCCCCCCAATCCCCTGTACCATGCCTGCAGCCCTGCATTTCCCTGTACCATGCTCGCATTCCCTTGTACCATGCCCGCAGCCCCGCATTCCCCTGTACCATGCCCGCAGCCCCGCATTCTCCTGTACCATGCCCGCAACCCCGCATTCTCCTGTACCATGCCCACAGCCCCGCATTCTCCTGTACCATGCCCACAGCCCCGCATTCTCCTGTACCATCCCCGCAGCCCCGCATTCTCCTGTACCATGCCCGCAGACCCGCATTCCCCTGTACCATGCCCGCAGACCAGCATTCCCCTGTACCATGCCCGCAGCCCCGCATTCTCCTGTACCATGCCCGCAGCCCAGCATTCCCCTGTACCATGCCCGCAGACCCGCATTCCCCTGTACCATGCCCGCAGCCCCGCATTCTCCTGTACCATACCCACAGCCCCGCATTCTCCTGTACCATGCCCACAGCCCCGCATTCTCCTGTACCATCCCCGCAGCCCCGCATTCTCCTGTACCATGCCCGCAGACCCGCATTCCCCTGTACCATGCCCGCAGCCCCGCATTCCCCTGTACCATGCCCGCAGCCCCGCATTCTCCTGTACCATGCCCGCAGCCCAGCATTCCCCTGTACCATGCCCGCAGACCCGCTTTCCCCTGTACCATGCCCACAGCCCCGCATTCTCCTGTACCATCCCCGCAGCCCCGCATTCTCCTGTACCATGCCCGCAGACCCGCATTCCCCTGTACCATGCCCGCAGACCAGCATTCCCCTGTACCATGCCCGCAGCCCCGCATTCTCCTGTACCATGCCCGCAACCCAGCATTCCCCTGTACCATGCCCGCAGACCCGCATTCCCCTGTACCATGCCCGCAGCCCCGCATTCTCCTGTACCATACCCACAGCCCCGCATTCTCCTGTACCATGCCCACAGCCCCGCATTCTCCTGTACCATACCCACAGCCCCGCATTCTCCTGTACCATGCCCACAGCCCCGCATTCTCCTGTACCATCCCCGCAGCCCCGCATTCTCCTGTACCATGCCCGCAGACCCGCATTCCCCTGTACCATGCCCGCAGCCCCGCATTCCCCTGTACCATGCCCGCAGCCCCGCATTCTCCTGTACCATGCCCGCAGCCCAGCATTCCCCTGTACCATGCCCGCAGACCCGCTTTCCCCTGTACCATGCCCGCACCCCCGCATTCTCCAGTACCATCCCCGCAGCCCCGCATTCTCCTGTACCATGCCCGCAGACCCGCATTCCCCTGTACCATGCCCGCAGCCCTGCATTCCCCTGTACCATGCCTGTTGTGATGTCCGCTATTTTCAATGTAATTCTTTTTTAGGTGGGGCAATGGTGAGAAAGGAAGAAGGATGGTGAATGGAGATAGAGGGGAAAATGAGAGGGCAAAGAGGTTGAGAGATAAAATTGATTAAGGTTAAAAATTAGGTGGGGAGGCTATGAGGGGAAGAGAAGGGAGAGGTTGAGCTTGAGGAAGGAGAGGGTGGACATGAAGAGGGAGGGGAGCAAAGGGGACTTTCGGAAAGGGGAGAGGAGAGGATGGGATATATATGTATAGATACATATATTATATATGTTGATCATATCCCCCCTTAATTTCCTCTTCTTAAAGGATGCAATGGCTGTCAAACTGCGGGCTTTTAAAGGGCTGACTACGCCATTTCTGCACCCCCCACCCCCCACAGAGGCAGCCATAATGTAAACTTACTGTCATCATAACAACAATCCCTAATACATTGTAAGGGCAAGTGCAGATTGCCCTTACTATGTATTAGGGATTATTGTTATTATGATGGAAAGTTTACATTATGGCTGCTTCTGCGGGGGGAATGCGGAAATGACGTAGTCAGCCATTTAAAAGCCCACAGATTGACAGCAATTGTGTCCTTAAGATTAAGGTTATAAATTGGGTGGGGAGACTATAGAGGGAAGAGAAGGGAGAGGTTGGGCTCGAAAAAGAAGAAGAGGGTGGACGTGAAGAGGAAGAGGAGGAGAGGAGACTATCGGAAACAGGAGAAGAGAGGATGGGATATATATGTATATAAACATATATTACACATGTTGATCATATCCCCCCTTAATCTCCTCTTCAGAATGCAATGCTTGTGAAACTGCGGGCTTTTAAAGGGCTGACTATGTAATTTCCGCATCCCCCCACCCCTCCGCAGAGGCAGCCATAATATAAACTTACCATCATCAAAACAATAGTCTCTAATACATTTTAGGGGCAAGTGCAGATTCCCCCTACTATGTATTAGGGATTATTAATATTATGATGGTAAATTTACATTATGGCTGCCTCTGCGGGGGAATGCAGAAATGATAGTCAGCCCTTTAAAAGCCCACAGTTGGACAGACATTGCATCCTGGAGATTAAGGTTGAAAATTGGGTGGGGAGACTATGGAAGGAAGAGAAGGGAGAGATTGAGCTTGAAGAAGGAGAGGGTGGATGTGAAGTGGCAGGGGAGCTATCGGAAAGAGGAGAAGAGAGGATGGGAAGGAAACAGAGGAAGTAGAAGAGCTTGAAGAGGAAGAAGGAGAGGCTGGACATAAAGAGGGAGAGAGGGGAGTATCATGGGGGGGATGAGATAGGATGAGGTAAAAGCAGAGGAAATAGAGGAGGAATCAGGAGAGGGTGGGCGTGAAGTGGAAGGGGAGGAGAGAGGACTATCAGAAGGAGAGAAGAGAGAGGATGGGATGGAAACAGAAGAAATAGAAGAGATAGAAGAAGAGGAAGAAGGAGAGGAAGTAGGAGGGGAGGGAAGAATGAGTGGGGGAGAAGAAGGGGGGGAAGTAGGAGGGGAGGGAAGAATGAGTGGGGGAGAAGAAGGCGGGGAAGTAGGAGGGGAGGGAAGAATGAGTGGGGGAGAAGAAGGGGGGGAAGTGGGAGAGGAGGGAAGAATGAGTGGGGGAGAAGAAGGGGGGGAAGTGGGAGGGGAGGGAAGAATGAGTGGGGGAGAAGAAGGGGGGGAAGGAAGAATGAGTGGGGGAGAAGAAGGGGGGAAAGTAGGGGGGGAAGGAAGAATGAGGGGGGGAGATGGTGGAAGGAATGAAGAATAGGTGGGGAGATGGGTGGATGATAAGAAGGGGGCTGCTAAGGCCCTCCTCATTCCAGATGCACGTCCTTCACGTGGTATCGTTTTGTGCATTGCCATCCCAGGTGCGAACATCTTCTTCATATCTGCAGACAGATCTTTAATTATGCACTTCAGCATGTAGCACGCAATCCTGTAGGATACATAAAGGTCAGGTAAATAACTATGTTTAAAAAGCAATCAAAATGTCTGAAATAACAAGCAAGTGCTAAATCTATGTAAAACGAATGTTCACTTTTGGATAACTGCTGGTGGACCCAATTATCATTGAATGTACTGAAGGAGTGTGACAACCTTGTTTGGGTTTGTAGTAAGGGGACTCAGCAAAACTGTGAGACTTGCTAAAGTGGTATTCCCATTTGGTGACCCAAAAAGATAAGAAACTTGACCTGTAATTGAACTCGCTAGCACTCTCAATGCGGGTAAAGCTGGCCTAAATCCATCCAAAGGACAGTATGGTAATCTAACATATAGAATGTTATTTTCCAGCAGTAAAAAGTTGTTAGGTGAACCTTTACAACTTTAGAGTGATAACATGAAGAGTGGACCAGGGACACACGCAGTATGAACAAATATCGGGGGCTCGGAAATGGTAAACGATGGCATGAAAACCTGTATCCTGCGCGATGTGTCACATTTATGTTTTTATTTATTTAAAGAATAAAGAGGGTAAAATAATTTGTCTGCATGAGCTTTAGTAAGTGCCGGTTCACACTGATCCGACTTGGTCACCTGACAAGTAGCTTCCAGTGCTGTGCAATGGAACCGTTCTAATCAGAGCGACTCAAGTCGCTCCGACTTAGAAAAAGGTTCCTGCACTATTTTTTTGCAAAGTCGGAGCGACTTGCATTGACTTCCATTATGAGAAGCCGTTGCAAGCCGCGGTGCATGGGCGATTTCATTAGTCGCCCGAAGTCGGGGCAACTTTGAGTTGGATCAGTGTGAACCGACACTAAACCCTGTAAGTGAACTATGGTTAGGCAATATGTAAGAAAAGTGTAAAAATAACTTACGATATCTCCATTTCTAGTCCAAGATGCCGTAGACGCAGCAGCCGCTGAAGCATCAGCAGCCACTGTCGCAACTGCTGCAGCCGCCGCAGCCGCCGCAGAGAGATGATTGGTAGCAGGCTCATGTCAAAATTCATTGTGCCAAAATCTGTCGGTCCAGAATTCTTCTTTCCAGGATTAATGTTGTGGTTGGAAGGTTGGTTATCATTGGGAAGAACCAGCCTTGTTGGAGGCGATCCTGCCTCATTGACCTGTAATAAAGTGCCATTTGGTTGGCTGGTGGAAATGTCAAATCCATCTGGAGATTCACCTGTGTGGAGGAGATGAGAAAAGTCACATTTACAATCATCATCTGGAACATGAACACAAGAACTTAGCAAAAAAACATATACTGAAATCTAAATCCTCCTGGGTGGTAGGGGTGGTAGTGGTGGTGGTGGGGGGGGGGGTGGGTACAAGCATGCAAACTTCACTGAATGCTTGTTCTAGGTCACTCACTAGGTAGTGAGAATATGATGAGGGCATCTACCCCAGGGTCGGTGCCAACAAGTCCAGTAAAAGCAGTACCTTTATTACTATGGGGACAGATATTATTTAAAAAAGGTACTGTGTTGGACAAACCATTGAACTGGTAAATTTGATGGAACTGGGAGATTTTAGTTCACCAAAATTTTCCTGTGACCTTTCTGTGAAATACATTGTGCTACAAAAACCCCTACGGGCTTGTTCAGCCCTTGCAGACCCTCTGAAAAGTGATCCATGGTGGATCGCTTTCAGAGGTCTTTGACAGCCATAGCCGTCGGCAGTCATCATTGTGTTCTGCTGGCAAGAAAGGCTTTTGGCCACACAAAAGGGCTGCGGAAGGAATTCTCCCATCAACACGGACCTTGTTGATTGGGGAATCAAGTCGTTTTCCTTCCTTTCACCCATGGCAGAAGGAAAGAAAATTGTATAATCTATGACTTGCCTAAACAGATTGCCCTTATTGGTAATTAGGAACTGGATTTGTTCCACTTTCTTAGTTTAGAAGAGTGGAGCAGGCTTTATGTCTGCACCGCACTTGTTTATTCCTCCATTACCACTATAATTGGAATTGTTTTGAATGCATATATATTTACACATTTTTATTTAATTTATTTCATTATAATGTATCTAATAAATATTTAGTTAATTAAACATTGAATAAATATTCATTTAAATAAAAAATATATTTATTATATATGCCTTTATTTTTATTTTATTGTTTTATTTCAGTGTTACTTTTAATGCTATTCACTGATTATGAGTTTTATATATATATAAATTTTTGAAAAGTCGAGCAGGCTTTATGTCTGCATCACCCATCACCAATATAAATGTGCAAATATATATGCATTCAAATAAATTCTAATTATACTGGTGATGGGTGATGCAGACATAAAGCCTCATCCACTTTTCTAAAATTGATATAGAAGAAAAAAAATCTCATGATCAGTGAATAGCATTAAAAGTGACACTGAAATTAAAAAAAAAAAAAGTGCATATTTATTAAATACATTTTTTATTTAAATTAATATTTATTCAATTTTAAATTAACTAAATATTTATTAGATACATTATAATAAAAAATAAATACATTGTGCAAATATATAAATTTACTTATAGTTAGTTTAATAAATATTGAATTAATTAAAAATGTAATAAATATTTATAAACTATTTTTAAGTGATTATTTATTTCATTAAATAAAAATAATACATATTTGTTTAATCATTTTGCACTTATTTTTTTCAATTTCAGTGCCACTTTTAACAATATTCACTGATTATGAAGTTGTCTAAATATATGTTTCGAGCAGCTTTATTTGCTCCTATTGGTAATTAGGAACTGGATTTGTTCCACTTTCTTAGTTTAGAAGAGTGGAGCAGGCTTTATGTCTGCACCACACTTTGTTTATTCCTCCATTACCACTATAATTGGAATATATTTTAATGCATATATATTTACACATTTGTTATTATTAAATGTATTTAATTATAATATATCTAATAGATATTAAGTTAATTAAAAATTGAATAATAATTTATTTAAATAAAAAATATATTTATTAAATGTGCCTTTATTTTTATTTTTTTTATTTCAGTGTCCCTTTTAATGCTATTCAATGATTATGAGGTTTTTTTATATATATATATATATATATATATATATATAGATATATATATATATAAAATTAGAATTTATTTGAATGCATATATATTTGCACATTTATAGTGGTGATGGGTGATGCAGACATACAGTAAAGCCTGCTCCACTTTTCTAAAATTGATATATTAAAAAAATGTCATGATCATCGAATAGCATTAAAAGTGACACTGAAATAAAAAAAAAAAAGTGCATATTTTTTAAAAATATTCTTTATTTAAATTATTATTTATTCAATTTTAAATTAACAAAATATTTATTAGATCCATTATAATTAAATAAAATAAATGTGCAAGTATTAAAATTGACTTATAGTTAGTTTAATAAATATGTAATTCATTAAAAATGTAATAAATATTTATAAACCATTTTTTGTCCCCTAGGTGGTGCACTGCCACCTAGGGGACAGCCACAGGCGGCACTCTCTGGCAGTGAGGAACATCATGAATGATCCTTGTGAGCTTTAAATTATTTATTTCATTAAATAAAAATAATAAATATTTATTTAATCATTTTGCACTTATTTTTTTTTTTCAATTTCAGTGCCACTTTTAACAATATTCACTGATTATGAAGTTTTCTAAATATATTTGTTTCCAGCAGGTTTTTTTGGTTAAAGTCTTGATATACAGCGCTGAGTTTTTCTATATATAAGGCTAATTCGCTTTAAGGCTAATCCTGCTCCTAATTTCCGTGATTTGTGAGTTTAATGGGGGATTTGAAAAATAAGATCACATGACCAAAAATGAAGATGCTCGTCTAGCTGAAATCTTCATCTGAGTTTAATGGGATTTTGAAAAAAAAGTAAAATCTAAAAATAGACCAAAAAAAAAAAACTGTCATTTCCTTAGCCCCAACTGAAAAATAACTGTCACCAGAATCCTAAACCCTGATTTGTAAATGAAGTCCAAATAATATACTTACTTGTCTCCAGAGGCAGAGGTGGGGGGTAGATATTTGTATTCACAATTCTCCACATTTTTAGTCTTGCTAATATGACGAAATCGCTGTGAAAAACAACTGATTTGAAGAGCAACTACAAACAGGTGTTGTCACTACAACGTCCGAGCTAAGACTGGCCAGACCCGCTACTGGTCGCTGCTTATATAACGGTCATTGCACCGTGACGTCATCACAAGGCTGTGCAATCGAGCTTTTTCCAGCAGCATCCTGATCGACTACTCTTGCCTAGATGGTCTTTGCTCTACAAGATTGCTGCACAGGAGCACTTTGTTTATTCCTCCATTACCACTATAATTGGAATTTATTTTAATGCATATATATTTACATATTTGTTATTAAATGTATTTAATTATAATATATCTAATAGATATTAAGTTAATTAAAAATTGAATAATAATTTATTTAAATAAAAAATATATTTATTAAATGTGCCTTTATTTTTATTTTTTTTATTTCAGTGTCCCTTTTAATGCTATTCAATGATTATGAGGTTTTTTATATATATATATATATATATATATATATATAAAATTAGAATTTATTTGAATGCATATATATATTTGCACATTTATAGTGGTGATGGGTGATGCAGACATACAGTAAAGCCTGCTCCACTTTTCTAAAATTGATATATTAAAAAAATGTCATGATCATCGAATAGCATTAAAAGTGACACTGAAATAAAAAAAAAAAAAAAGTGCATATTTTTTAAAAATATTCTTTATTTAAATTATTATTTATTCAATTTTAAATTAACAAAATATTTATTAGATCCATTATAATTAAATAAAATAAATGTGCAAGTATTAAAATTGACTTATAGTTAGTTTAATAAATATGTAATTCATTAAAAATGTAATAAATTTTTATAAACCATTTTTTGTCCCCTAGGTGGTGCACTGCCACCTAGGGGACAGCCACAGGCGGCACTCTCTGGCAGTGAGGAACATCATGAATGATCCTTGTGAGCTTTAAATTATTTATTTCATTAAATAAAAATAATAAATATTTATTTAATCATTTTGCACTTATTTTTTTTTTTTTCAATTTCAGTGCCACTTTTAACAATATTCACTGATTATGAAGTTTTCTAAATATATTTGTTTCCAGCAGCTTTTTTTGGTTTAAGTCTTGATATACAGCGCTGAGTTTTTCTATATACAGTATAAGGCTAATTCGCTTTAAGGCTAATCCTGCTCCTAATTTCCGTGATTTGTGAGTTTAATGGGGGATTTGAAAAATAAGATCACATGACCAAAAATGAAGATGCTCGTCTAGCTGAAATTTTCATCTGAGTTTAATGGGATTTTGGAAAAAAAGTAAAATCTAAAAATAGACCAAAAAAAAAAACTGTCATTTCCTTAGCCCCAGCTGAAAAATAACTGTCACCAGAATCCTAAACCCTGATTTGTAAATGAAGTCCAAATAATATACTTACTTGTCTCCAGAGGCAGAGGTGGGGGGTAGATATTTGTATTCACAATTCTCCACATTTTTAGTCTTGCTAATATGACGAAATCGCTGTGAAAAACAACTGATTTGAAGAGCAACTACAAACAGGTGTTGTCACTACAACGTCCGAGCTAAGACTGGCCAGACCCGCTACTGGTCGCTGCTTATATAACGGTCATTGCACCGTGACGTCATCACAAGGCTGTGCAATCGAGCTTTTTCCAGCAGCATCCTGATCGACTACTCTTGCCTAGATGGTCTTTGCTCTACAAGATTGCTGCACAGGAGCACTTTGTTTATTCCTCCATTACCACTATAATTGGAATTTATTTTAATGCATATATATTTACACATTTGTTATTAAATGTATTTAATTATAATATATCTAATAGATATTAAGTTAATTAAAAATTGAATAATAATTTATTTAAATAAAAAATATATTTATTAAATGTGCCTTTATTTTTATTTTTTTTATTTCAGTGTCCCTTTTAATGCTATTCAATGATTATGAGGTTTTTATATATATATATATATATATATATATATATATATATATATATATATATATATATAAAATTAGAATTTATTTGAATGCATATATATTTGCACATTTATAGTGGTGATGGGTGATGCAGACATACAGTAAAGCCTGCTCCACTTTTCTAAAATTGATATATTAAAAAAATGTCATGATCATCGAATAGCATTAAAAGTGACACTGAAATAAAAAAAAAAGTGCATATTTTTTAAAAATATTCTTTATTTAAATTATTATTTATTCAATTTTAAATTAACAAAATATTTATTAGATCCATTATAATTAAATAAAATAAATGTGCAAGTATTAAAATTGACTTATAGTTAGTTTAATAAATATTTAATTCATTAAAAATGTAATAAATATGTATAAACCATTTTTTGTCCCCTAGGTGGTGCACTGCCACCTAGGGGACAGCCACAGGCGGCACTCTCTGGCAGTGAGGAACATCATGAATGATCCTTGTGAGCTTTAAATTATTTATTTCATTAAATAAAAATAATAAATATTTATTTAATCATTTTGCACTTATTTTTTTTTTTCAATTTCAGTGCCACTTTTAACAATATTCACTGATTATGAAGTTTTCTAAATATATTTGTTTCCAGCAGGTTTTTTTGGTTAAAGTCTTGATATACAGCGCTGAGTTTTTCTATATATAAGGCTAATTCGCTTTAAGGCTAATCCTGCTCCTAATTTCCGTGATTTGTGAGTTTAATGGGGGATTTGAAAAATAAGATCACATGACCAAAAATGAAGATGCTCGTCTAGCTGAAATCTTCATCTGAGTTTAATGGGATTTTGAAAAAAAAGTAAAATCTAAAAATAGACCAAAAAAAAAAACTGTCATTTCCTTAGCCCCAACTGAAAAATAACTGTCACCAGAATCCTAAACCCTGATTTGTAAATGAAGTCCAAATAATATACTTACTTGTCTCCAGAGGCAGAGGTGGGGGGTAGATATTTGTATTCACAATTCTCCACATTTTTAGTCTTGCTAATATGACGAAATCGCTGTGAAAAACAACTGATTTGAAGAGCAACTACAAACAGGTGTTGTCACTACAACGTCCGAGCTAAGACTGGCCAGACCCGCTACTGGTCGCTGCTTATATAACGGTCATTGCACCGTGACGTCATCACAAGGCTGTGCAATCGAGCTTTTTCCAGCAGCATCCTGATCGACTACTCTTGCCTAGATGGTCTTTGCTCTACAAGATTGCTGCACAGGAGCACTTTGTTTATTCCTCCATTACCACTATAATTGGAATTTATTTTAATGCATATATATTTACACATTTGTTATTAAATGTATTTAATTATAATATATCTAATAGATATTAAGTTAATTAAAAATTGAATAATAATTTATTTAAATAAAAAATATATTTATTAAATGTGCCTTTATTTTTATTTTTTTTATTTCAGTGTCCCTTTTAATGCTATTCAATGATTATGAGGTTTTTTATATATATATATATATATATATATATATATATAAAATTAGAATTTATTTGAATGCACATATATTTGCACATTTATAGTGGTGATGGGTGATGCAGACATACAGTAAAGCCTGCTCCACTTTTCTAAAATTGATATATTAAAAAAATGGCATGATCATCGAATAGCATTAAAAGTGACACTGAAATAAAAAAAAAAAAGTGCATATTTTTTAAAAGTATTCTTTATTTAAATTATTATTTATTCAATTTTAAATTAACAAAATATTTATTAGATCCATTATAATTAAATAAAATAAATGTGCAAGTATTAAAATTGACTTATAGTTAGTTTAATAAATATTTAATTCATTAAAAATGTAATAAATATGTATAAACCATTTTTTGTCCCCTAGGTGGTGCACTGCCACCTAGGGGACAGCCACAGGCGGCACTCTCTGGCAGTGAGGAACATCATGAATGATCCTTGTGAGCTTTAAATTATTTATTTCATTAAATAAAAATAATAAATATTTATTTAATCATTTTGCACTTATTTTTTTTTTTTCAATTTCAGTGCCACTTTTAACAATATTCACTGATTATGAAGTTTTCTAAATATATTTGTTTCCAGCCGCTTTTTTTGGTTAAAGTCTTGATATACAGCGCTGAGTTTTTCTATATATAAGGCTAATTCGCTTTAAGGCTAATCCTGCTCCTAATTTCCGTGATTTGTGAGTTTAATGGGGGATTTGAAAAATAAGATCACATGACCAAAAATGAAGATGCTCGTCTAGCTGGAATCTTCATCTGAGTTTAATGGGATTTTGAAAAAAAAGTAAAATCTAAAAATAGACCAAAAAAAAAAAACTGTCATTTCCTTAGCCCCAACTGAAAAATAACTGTCACCAGAATCCTAAACCCTGATTTGTAAATGAAGTCCAAATAATATACTTACTTGTCTCCAGAGGCAGAGGTGGGGGGTAGATATTTGTATTCACAATTCTCCACATTTTTAGTCTTGCTAATATGACGAAATCGCTGTGAAAAACAACTGATTTGAAGAGCAACTACAAACAGGTGTTGTCACTACAACGTCCGAGCTAAGACTGGCCAGACCCGCTACTGGTCGCTGCTTATATAACGGTCATTGCACCGTGACGTCATCACAAGGCTGTGCAATCAAGCTTTTTCCAGCAGCATCCTGATCGACTACTCTTGCCTAGATGGTCTTTGTTCTACAAGATTGCTGCACAGGAGCACTTTGTTTATTCCTCCATTACCACTATAATTGGAATTTATTTTAATGCATATATATTTACACATTTGTTATTAAATGTATTTAATTATAATATATCTAATAGATATTAAGTTAATTAAAAATTGAATAATAATTTATTTAAATAAAAAATATATTTATTAAATGTGCCTTTATTTTTATTTTTTTTACTTCAGTGTCCCTTTTAATGCTATTCAATGATTATGAGGTTTTTTTATATATATATATATATAAAAAATTAGAATTTATTTGAATGCATATATATTTGCACATTTATAGTGGTGATGGGTGATGCAGACATACAGTAAAGCCTGCTCCACTTTTCTAAAATTGATATATTAAAAAAATTTCATGATCATCGAATAATAGCATTAAAAGTGACACTGAAATAAAAAAAAAAAAGTGCATATTTTTTAAAAATATTCTTTATTTAAATTATTATTTATTCAATTTTAAATTAACAAAATATTTATTAGATCCATTATAATTAAATAAAATAAATGTGCAAGTATTAAAATTGACTTATAGTTAGTTTAATAAATATGTAATTCATTAAAAATGTAATAAATATTTATAAACCATTTTTTGTCCCCTAGGTGGTGCACTGCCACCTAGGGGACAGCCACAGGCGGCACTCTCTGGCAGTGAGGAACATCATGAATGATCCTTGTGAGCTTTAAATTATTTATTTCATTAAATAAAAATAATAAATATTTATTTAATCATTTTGCACTTATTTTTTTTTTTTCAATTTCAGTGCCACTTTTAACAATATTCACTGATTATGAAGTTTTTTAAATATATTTGTTTCCAGCAGCTTTTTTTGGTTTAAGTCTTGATATACAGCGCTGAGTTTTTCTATATACAGTATAAGGCTAATTCGCTTTAAGGCTAATCCTGCTCCTAATTTCCGTGATTTGTGAGTTTAATGGGGGATTTGAAAAATAAGATCACATGACCAAAAATGAAGATGCTCGTATAGCTGAAATTTTCATCTGAGTTTAATGGGATTTTGAAAAAAAAGTAAAATCTAAAAATAGACCAAAAAAAAAAAAGTGTCATTTCCTTAGCCCCAGCTGAAAAATAACTGTCACCAGAATCCTAAACCCTGATTTGTAAATGAAGTCCAAATAATATACTTACTTGTCTCCAGAGGCAGAGGTGGGGGGTAGATATTTGTATTCACAATTCTCCACATTTTTAGTCTTGCTAATATGACGAAATCGCTGTGAAAAACAACTGATTTGAAGAGCAACTACAAACAGGTGTTGTCACTACAACGTCCGAGCTAAGACTGGCCAGACCCGCTACTGGTCGCTGCTTATATAACGGTCATTGCACCGTGACGTCATCACAAGGCTGTGCAATCGAGCTTTTTCCAGCAGCATCCTGATCGACTACTCTTGCCTAGATGGTCTTTGCTCTACAAGATTGCTGCACAGGAGCGCGGGGGAGGAGGAACTGAATAAAGCAGAGAATTTTGTGGGTGTGACCCGGTGTGCAATGTCAGTGATTACATCGCGATCCCACAGCCTGCTGAAGTTGGAGTGTGTGCAGGCATTGCTGAGTGATCTGTCAGTGCTGCTGGTGGTTGTGCCAGAGTGATCAGTGACTGATGACATCCTCTGAGCAGTGGATTTGTCACTGTGCGATCCTGAGTGTGAATTGCCTGCTGTCACAGCGTTTTATCTTCCCCCCCATTGCCTGAGCATGTCAGAGACTCAGAGTGTGAATCCTCCACTCACTGCAACTGTCACCTGTCATCAGAGCCTGGGAGGGAGGGAGGCAGACTTTACCAGGGGACATACCTCAGCCCCACACTGACAGCTAAATTAACCACTTAAGCCCCAGCCCTATTTTGGACACTTTTTGTTCACAAGTTAAAACCAGTATTTTTTTCCCTAGAAAACGACTTAGAACCCCCAAACATTATATATATTTTTTTTCTAGCAAAGAGAATAAAATGTCGGTCATTGCAATAGTTTTTGTCACGCGGTATTTGCGCAGCGGTCTTTAACCACTTAAGCCCCGGAAGATTTTACCCCCCTTCCTGACCAGGGTTTTTTTTGCGATATTTTTTTACTGCGTGACTTTAACGGACAATTGCGCGGTCGTGCGACGCTGTATCTAAACGAATTTCACGCCCTTTTTTTCCCACAAACAGAGCTTTCTTTTGGTGGTATTTGATCACCTGTGTGATTTTTTGATCATGGGCTATAAACAAAAAAAGAGCATCAATTTTGCAAAAATAACAATATTTTTCACTTTTTTTATATGAAATCCCCCCCCCCCCAAAAAATGTAAAAATCTACATTTTTTAACATTCTCGGCCAATTTGTTTTATGCTACATATGTTTGGTAGAAAAAAATCGCAAAAAGCGTATTTTGATTGGTTTGCGCAAAAGTTATCGCGTTTACTAACAATGGGAAAGATTTTTGTCATTTTTGGTGTTTTTTTTTTTTAACGAGTAATGGCGGCGATCTGCGATTTTTTTTGCGGTACTGCGACATTGCGGCGGACAGATCGGACCCTTGACTGACATTTTTGACACTTTTGGGGTTGCCAGTGACATTACTACAGTAATCAGTGCTATACATATGCATATGTTACTGTAAAAATGACACTGGCAGGGAAGGGGTTAACTGTATTGGACAGGGAGGGGTTAAGTGTGTCCTAGGGGCGTGTTTCTAACTGTAGTGGGACAGGTCTCCTATTGTAAAAACAGAGATCAACGGTTCTACATAGTAGAACCGTCTGATCTCCATTTTTACACAGGGGAGAATGACAGGCGGCTTGTTTACATAAGCCGTCCGCCTTTCTTCCGCTCTACCGACGATCGTAGTGTGACCGGCGGACATCGGGTCCGCTGGTCACACGCCCGGACTCCTCTGTGAACGAGCCGAGGCAGGCGCGCGCCTCAGCGACCGGGCACTCGCCCGCTATTGGCTCAAAACCCGGTGACAGGCTAGCAACGTAGACCTACGTCACTCTGCCTGGCCGGGGCTGACTGCCGCAGTAAATATACTGTGCGCAGTCGGCAACTGGTTAAAACGCCATTTTTTTGGAAAAAATTCTGAAAAATCACATTTCACTGCATTTAAAAAATACTAAACAGTAAAGTTAGCCCATTTTTTTTTTATATATTGTGAAAGATGAGGTCACGCCGAGTAAATAGATACCCAACATGTTACGGTTTAAAATTGCGCACACACGTGGGATGGCGACAAACTACGGTCAATAGAGATCTCAATAGGCGACGCTTAAAATTGTTTTAACGGTTACCAGTTTAGAGTTAGTGTGTAGATCTTTTTTTTTAATTATTGCTCTGGCGATCGGGGCGATGTGTCATTTGAACAGCGATTTCATTCCGGCTCAACTTCCGTATACGTTTTTTTTTTTGTGCGTGTACTAACGGTGACGGGGCGGCTAAAATTTATTTTTTTTCCTATTTTTTTTTTTAACTTTATTACAGGTTTAAAAAAATAAATAAATCTGATCACTTTTATTGCTGTCACAAGCAATGTAAACATCCCTTGTGACAGCAATATGCAGTGACATAGAAAAAACGAGGATCAATGCGCTACCTGAAGAGTCTGATGATAGCGTGAAAAAGCTGCCAATCTGAATCGGTGTCCCCACCGTGAATGGTGTTGAAAAATAGTGAGCAGGATCGGCGCTAGTTCACGAATACTAAAAATATATATAAATGAATGAATGGTGCATAAAATATGTGCTGAATAAATGTGTGCTACATACATCAATAAATTAATAAATCAATCTTAGATGCATAACAAGCTGGTGTGTGATAATCAATGGTGTCACAAAAAAGATCGTGCTCCAATAAATAAATCAATCCAAAAAATTCAGGTGTGTGATCAATCAAAAATGCCAATGTCCCAATAAATAAATAAAATCTGAATACAATAGTGCTGCAAAATGTCCAAATAAATCCAATAAAGTAGGTTGCTGTAAAAACGTTGTGCACTTCTATGTGCAAAAAACCTCCACAAAGTGTGCAAAAACAATGTAGCAAATACAAAGAAATGAGTGATCCAAATCTTGATGCTCTAAAGTGTGTAGTGGCCGCTTACCTCAAATACACAGAGAGCGCATGTGTGTACTCAATATGTAACGGTGGTTGCTCCAAGCCGCTCTATAGGTAACCCTCCACGGATGGATGGATGGCGGGATCTTTGTATTTAATGACCGGTGGTTCACATATAAAGGAATGGGTCCTCCGCTGCACTCTCCTCCGCTATACACTCCTATATCCCAGGCACCAGTTGAGCCTCTCCAAAGGCTATCCCCTCTTCAGTCTATCACGAATGCTGTAGGGCAACCCTAGACCCTAGACCCCTCCACTACACTTCCATGTATGCAAAACACCGAAAACTGCGTTTTTGCATACAGCCGTTTTTTAAATTTGCCGCCTTTTGCAGCAGACTAACCCAGAAGTGACGTCATGGACGCCGCCTCCGGGTTACGTCATCGGAGACCCAATCGAAGCCGTTTCCGGCTTTGATCGGGACTCCATCCAGCCGGCGGACGTGCCGGCTGGGTGCTCGGGTCTCCCGGTGGGACGTGAGGCCCGTTAAAAGTCACGGAAGGCGGCGGGAGGGGGGGAGACGTCCCCTCCCGCTCACCCGGGTAACGATCGAACGGCTCCCGAGCCGCATCGGTCGTTACCGACGGAAAGCCGACTGTCGGCTGTAAACCACG
The DNA here is from genome assembly GCF_965119305.1 of Pelophylax lessonae. Classification (NCBI taxonomy): domain Eukaryota; kingdom Metazoa; phylum Chordata; class Amphibia; order Anura; family Ranidae; genus Pelophylax; species Pelophylax lessonae. Next base: position 254,749,400 of record NC_138775.1, on the reverse strand, counting down.
GTATCGGGATGGTGCCTCTAGCTAGACGTTTGCCGACGTAAATATACGTCACTTTGCGGTAAGTGGTTAAGACTCTAACACATTGCTCCCCCCCCCCTAACACATTGCTCCCACCTTCTGACACACTTCTCCCCCTCTCTGACACACTGCTCCCCCTCTCTGACACACTGCTCCCCCCTCTCTGACACACTGCTCACCCCTCTGATACGCTGCTCCCCCCCTCTGACACACTGCTCCCACCTTCTGACACACTGCTCCCCCTCTCTGACACACTGCTCCCCCTCTCTGACACACTGCTCCCCCCTCTCTGACACACTGCTCACCCCTCTGATACGCTGCTCCCCCCCTCTGACACACTGCTCCCACCTTCTGACACACTGCTCCCACCTTCTGACACACTGCTCCCCCTCTCTGACACACTGCTCCCCCTCTCTGACACACTGCTCCCCCCTCTCTGACACACTGCTCCCCCCTCTGACACACTGCTCCCCCCTCTGACACACTGCTCCCCCCCTCTGACACACTACTCCCCCTCTCTGACACACTGCTCCTCCTCTCTTAAACACTGCTCCCCCCTCTCTGACACACTGCTCCCCCCTGTGACACACTGCTCCCCCTCTCTGACAAACTGCTCCCCCCCTCTAACACACTGCTCCCCCCTCTCTGACACACTGCTCCCCCCCTCTCTTACCACACTGCTCCCCCTCTCTTACACACTGCTCCCCCCTCTCTGACACACTGCTCCCCCCCTCTCTTACCACACTGCTCCCCCCTCTCTGACACACTGCTCCCCCCTCTCTGACACACTGCTCCCCCCTCTCTTACCACACTGCTCCCCCCTCTGACACACTGCTCCCCCTTCTCTGACACACTGCTCCCCCTTCTCTGACACACTGCTCCCCCTCTCTGACACACTGCTCCCCCTCTCTGACACACTGCCCCCCCCCCTCTGACACACTGGTCCCCCTCTCGACACACTGCTCCCCCCTATATTACACATTGCTCCCCCCTCTATTACACAGTGCTCCCCCCTCTCTGACACACTCCCCCCCTCTGACACACTGCCCCCCCCCTCTCTGACACACTGCTCCCCCTCTCTGAGGCACTGTCCCCCCCCCTCTGACACACTGCTCCCCCCTCTCTGACACACTGCTCCCCCTCTCAAACACTGCTCCCCCCTCTCTCAAACACTGCTCCCCCCTCTCTGACACACTGCTCCCCCCCCTCTCTGACACACTGCTCCCCCTCTCTGACACACTGCTCCCCCATCCTGACTCACTTCTCCCCCAACCTGACACACTGCTCCCCTTCTCTGACACACTGCTCCCCCTCTCTGACACACTGCTCCCCCCTCTCTGACACACTGCTCCCCCTCTCTGACACACTGCCCCCCCCCCCTCTGACACACTGCTCCCCCCCCCTCTGACACACTGCTCCCCCCTCTATTACACATCGCTCCCGCCTTCTGACACACTGCTTCCCCCTTCCTGACACCCTGCTTCCCCCTCTCTAACACACTGCTCCCCCCTCTCTGACACACTTCTCCCCCCTCTATTACACATTGCTCTCGCCTTCTGACACACTGCTACCCTTCTCTGACACACTGCTCCCCCCTCTCTGACACATTGCTCCTGCCTTCTGACACACTGTTCCCCCCTCTCTGACACACTGCTACCCCTCTCTGACACACTGCTCCCCCTCTCTGACACATTGCTCCCCCCTCTGACACATTACGAGTGATGCAAGTATAGGGGGGAGTATGGGGAATGCATGGAGTGTGCTGCAAGTATAGGGAAATAGGTAGATTTTGAAGTTTTTTTTATGGGGGGGGGGGCAGAAGTAGTTGGTCTTGCCTAGGGCACAGAATAGTCTAGCACCGGCCCTGATTGTAAAGGGGATCTATTGGGGGGTTTGTATTGTAAAGGGGTTCTAATCAGGGGGGTCTGCATTGTAAAGGGGTTCTATTGGCGGGGGCTTTGTATTGTAAAGGGGTTCTATTGGGGGGGTTGTATTGTAAAGGGGTTCTATTGGGGGGGGGGGTTTATATTGTAAAGGGGTTCTATTGGGGGGGGGCTGTATTGTAAAGGGGTTCTATGGGGGGGTTGCATTCTAAAGGGGTTCTATTGGGAGGGTTGTTTTGTAAAGGGGTTCTATTGGGGGGGGGTTGCATTCTAAAGGGGTTCTATGGGGGGGGTTGTTTTGTAAAGGGGTTCTATTGGGGGGGGGTTGTATTGTAAAGGGGTTCTATGGGGGGTTTGTATTGTAAAGGGGTTCTATTGGAAGGGGGTTTGTATTGTAAAGGGGTTCTATTGGGGGGGTTGTATTGTAAAGGGGTTCTATGGGTGGGGGGTTTGTATTGTAAAGGGGTTCTATTGGGGGGGCTTTGTATTGTAAAGGGGTTCTATTGGGGGGTTTGTATTGTAAAGGGGTTCTATTGGGGGGGGGTTGTATTGTAAAGGGGTTCTATTGGGGGGGCTTTGTATTGTAAAGGGGTTCTATGGGGGGGGTTGTATTGTAAAGGGGTTCTATTGGGGGGGGGGGGCTTTGTATTGTAAAAGGGTTCTATTGAGGGGGGGTTTGTATTGTAAAGGGGTTCTATTGGGGGGCTGTATAATGTAAAGGGTTCTATTGAGGGAGGCGGGGGCTATGTATTGTAAAGGGTTCTATTGGGGGGGCTGTGTAACATATTGGGGGGTGTGGAAACTGTGTAATGTAAAGGGTTCTATGGGGGGGCAGGGGCTGTATAATGTAAAGGGTTCTATGGGGGGGTGGGGGATGTGTAATGTAAGGGGTTGTATTGGGGGACGGGGGCTGTGTAATGTGAAGGGTTCTATGGGGGGGCGGGGGCTGTGTAATGTGAAGGGTTCTATGAGGGCGGGGACTGTATAATGTAAAAGGTTCTATGGGGGGGCGGGAGCTGCGTAATGTAAAGGGTTCCATGGGGGGATGGGGGCTGTATAATGTAAAGGGTTTCAATGGGGGGGCTGTGTAATGTAAAGGGGTCCAGGGGTACGGGGGCTGTGTAATGTAAAGGGGGTCTTCCTACATTTTACTCACAGTTATTACTGCAGTCCTATAGATTTTTTTAGGTTGTGCGTTTTTTTTTTCCTGCATTTTCTGAAAGCGCACCAAAAGTCCCGCATGCTGCATCTTTGGTGCACTTTCAGAAAACAGGAAAATAATTTTTTGGGGGGAAGGGACACCATGGTTTACTGCACCAGGTGACCCCAACCCTTGTGACACCACTGGCAGTAGCACACAGTAAGTATGCCACTGCCAGTTACATGTATTTCTGTCTGGTGCCTCAGGTCAATCGGCGCCGTTTTTGCAGAGGAGGAGGGGCCTGGTTGCCGGGGGGAGCAGAGGGAAGAGGATTCTTTTGGGTTCCGGGCTGCAGTGCGTGGAGGCGCTACACGTGACACGTCAATGTGCGGTTCGTCGCCTGCACGCCGGGGGGGTGCCAGATATAGGATCCGCCCCGGGTGCCAAATGCTCTAGATCAGTGGTCCTCAACTCCGGTCCTCGGGGCCCACTAACAGGCCAGATTTTAAGTATTACCTTGGGGAGATGCAGACTAGAATACTGCAATCACTGAGCAGCAAATGAGATCACCTGTGATGTAATTTAGTTATCTTGCAAACCTGGCCTGTTAGAGGGCCCCGAGGAGCGGAGTTGAGGACCACTCTAGATATATGAGATATAAAACAAAATCCTGTTTTTTAAATTTTATTTTCTTTTGCCATTATATTTTCTTGCTGACTATTCTAAGTATATTGAGTGCTGGATTTTTTCTATTCTCTTGTACAGGAAATATTCCTATGTGATATTGTATATCATATGTACCCCTGTTTGTTTTAGTAAATAATTGAAGCTCAATGAAAGCCTTTCTATTACTGTAATGCAGTCAGGCACTGTGCAGTTGGCATGTCGGACCCCTGAAGACACGGATTGCTGCATTCTTTGTTTAGTGCCATCCCGGCTGTCCAGTGTTCTGCCGGCACAGGTTATTTACACCCTTCCTACAGCACACTAGTTCAGTTAAAAAACAGTTTCCCACACGTATTAGTGTGTATGCAAGTTTCAAACACCATTTGTATGTATACAGTTTTTTTTGTTTTTTTTCAGGGGGAATGCGGTGTTAGGCAGTTCTGGCACCTCCAGCACTGTACTGGAAAGGCGTGCTGGGGGTGTGCTGGGGGGTCTATTGATGCTGGCTACTGGGGGATCTGTTATTGTTTGACAGGTGTGGTGTTGCTGGGGGGCTCTATTGTTGCTGATGAGGGATTTATGTTTGCTAAGGGGGGGCTATTGTTGCTGGGGGATCTACTTTTGCGGGGTGAGTGGGGTCAAATTACCCTACCCATTTGCCGTACGGTATTTTGGGTGCGCATGATCATCTATTTTCTGATGGTGTTGGGATCTGGCAACCACTGTGACCACACACATAACTTTGGATTGTTTGTTGCACTACTCACATGGGACTTTCTTCCATTCACCCTTTTATCAATTTAGTGAATTCCTTTGATCATTGATTTATTTGTTTATTCACTTATTTAGTGCTGCACTTTATATATTTTTTTATACAACCTAAGGCCTCTTTCACATGGAGCGGACCGTATTTCGATCCGCTCCGGCACTTTTTTTTTTTTTTACGGACACGGATGACACTTGTGTCATCCTCTCCGTATGTCCGCATATCATCCCACCCGTTTGCGGATGATATATGGACATAATGTATGTCTATGGGATTGCGGATGTCAGCGGATGACACCGCTGACATCCGATTTTGCGTCCTTTCCGTTTTTTAAACTGAAGAAAAATAGGGTTCTGTTCCGTTCCAAAAAATGGAACAGAACTGAAAGGACACAAATCGGATGTCAGCGGATGATCATCCGCTGACATCCGCAATCCTATTGACATGCATTATGTCCGTATATCACCCGCAAACGGATGGGGTGATATACGGACATACGGAACGCCCGTGTGAAAGAGGCCTAACTGTGTTTTAGAAATAATAATAGAAATCTGTTTTTGGATACTGCACAGCAGCTGCAGTGAGGAGTCCTAGGTGCAGATTACTGGTGTAATGAATCTGTCATTGTGCATACAATCTAAGCCCCGGTTCACACTTGTGCGTGTGCGGGGTTCGCATGTAATGTCGGAGCGCACTGCTCCGACATTACATGCGATCGGCTGTGCGGTGCGAGTTTAGCCATACAAACTGTATGGCTAAATTAGCATCGCACCCGCAGCAAACACGCACAGGAGGCATTTTTGCAGCCGCATCAGGATCGGATAACACAGCAGTTCACACTTGTGCGATCCGATCCTGTGCGAACTGCACGATCGCACTGCGATATGCGATCAAACTGGGGGTGTCGTTAAGATTACATTGACACCCCCAGCGGATCGCATATGGCAGTGTGAACTGCCGGGGGTGCGTGTGCGATGCGGGAACAGGCTGCGAGTTCGCAGCCTTCCCGCATCGCATCAGTGTGAACCGGACCTAAGGTTCACAGTGAAAACAATAAAAATCTAACAGTTGTGTGAATTTATACAATCACCACCTCCCCTATCTGAAAGAGACCTTAAAGTAGAACTAAACTCTCCTATTATTTTCAGTTAAGGAAGGCTCTCTGTGTATATATAGCCTCTGTGTATATATAGTCTCTGTAAATATATAGTCTCTGTAAATATATAGGCTCTCTCTCTTTTTCTGTATTTATAGGCGCTCTCTGTGTATATATAGGCTCTCTAAAGGCTCTCTGTGTATAAATAGTCTCTCTGTATATTTAGGCTCTCTGTGTATACACAGGCTCTCTATGTATATATAGTCTCTCTATAGGCTCTCTGTTTCAATATAGTATCTCTGTGTGTGTATACAGGCTCTCTGTAGACTTTTTGTGTATATATCGGCTCTCTGTGTATATATAGTATCTCTGTGTATATATAGTATCTCTGTGTGTATATATAGTATCTCTGTGTATATATAGTATCTCTGTGTGTATATATAGTATCTCTGTGTATATATAGTATCTCTGTGTGTATATAGGCTACTAAAGGCTTTTTTGTATGTATGTATATATATATATATATATATATATATATATATATATATATATATATATATAGTCTATCTGTATATATACTGTATAGTCTCTCTGTGTGTATATACAGTCTCTGTATATATATATATATATATATATATATATATTCTCTCTGTGTATATATAGTCTCTGTATATATATATAGTCACCCCTCACATTTTTGTAAATATTTTATTATATCTTTTCATGTGACAACACTGAAGAAATGACACTTTGCTACAATGTAAAGTAGTGAGTGTACAGCTTGTATAACAGTGTAAATTTGCTGTCCCCTCAAAATAACTCAACACACAGCCATTAATGTCTAAACTGCTGGCAACAAAAGTGAATACACCCGTAAGTTAAAATGCCCAAATTGGGCCCAACGTGTCAATATTTTGTGTGGCCACCATTATTTTCCAGCACTGCCTTAACCCTCTTGGGCATGGAGTTCATCCGAGCTTCACAGGTTGCCACTGGAGTCCTCTTCCACTCGCCATCACTGAGCTGGTATCCGGATGTTAGAGACTTTGCACTCCTCCACCTTCCATTTGAGGATTCCCCTTTTAAAGGAAGGAAGCCTCTATTAAAGATGATGCATAAGAAAGCCAGCAAACAGTTTGCTGAAGACAAGCAGACTAAGGATATGGATCACTGGAACCATGTTCTGTGGTCTGATGAGACCAAGATAAACTTATTTGGCTCAGATGGTGTCAAGCGTGTGTGGCGGCAACCAGGTGAGGAGTACAAAGACAAGTGTGTCTTGCCTACAGTCAGGCATGGTGGTGGAAGTGTCATGGTCTGGGGCTACATGAGTGCTGCCAGCACAGTTCATTGAGGGAACCATGAATGTCAACATGTACTGTGACATACTGAAGCAGAGCATGACCCCCTCCCTTCGGAAACTGGGCCACAGGGCAGGCCACAGGTAATGGACTGGCCAAGCATGTCTCCAGACCTAAACCCTATTGAGCATTTGTAGGGCAAATTCAAATTAAAGAAGACTGCTTTTTTTGTTCTATTTTTATTTTCTTCTATTCTATTCTTTTATATTCTTTTCTATTAAATTCTTTTATATTCTATTCTACTCTGTTCTTTTATATTTTATTCTATTATTTTATTATCTGTTCTATTTTTTTATAGTCTATTATGTGTATTCTATTCTATTCTAGTCTATTCCTTTATTTTCTATTCTATTTTTTATCTATTATTATTGTCTTATTCAGGCCCGGACTGGGACAAAAAATAGGCCTGGGCATTTTGGACTGAGCAGCCCGGGGGGGGGGGGGGGGGGGGCGTGGCGTTCGTCGGGATGGTTGATGACAGGATTTAATGTTCCAGGATGTGTGGATTCGATTAGGGTACCTTTTTTAGTTTAATCTGACAGATTAGGTCCAATTTAGATCAGAGCTGCCATATGATGCTGTTTTTTTTTGTCTTACTTTAAATCCTGTTTTGATCGTTGAGTTCTAAAAATAGTATGAAGCAGCACAAGATGAGGGTTACTCTAATCAAGGGGTAGACAACCTTCTTGGGCACAGTGTGCCGAAAAATGTTTTCAAAGAAATTGGGAGTGCCAGATACATACGAGAGACATGCGAGAGACACCCTATTATGGGATACACTGACTGAGAGTGGCACAAACCCCACAGTACAGACCCCCTAGCACAAACCCCACAGTACAGGCCCCCTAGCACTAATCCCACAGTACAGGCCCCCTAGCACTAATCCCACAGTACAGGCCCCCTAGCACTAATCCCACAGTACAGGCCCCCTAGAACAAACCCCACAGTACCGACCCCCTAGCACAAACCCCACAGTACAGACCCCCTAGCACAAACCCCACAGTACAGACCCCCTTTCAACGCAGTGACCAGCGTACATGGTGCCCCTAATGCAGAGATCAGCGTGCGTGCCCCCAATGTAGTGACCAGCATACATGATGCCCCCAATGCAGAGATCAGCGTGCCCCCAATGTTGTGACCAGTTCAGTGCCCCCAATGCAGAGATCAGCGTACATGCCCCCAATGCAGCGATACATGTCCCCAATGCAGAGATCAGCGTGCGTGCCTCCAATGCAGTGATACATGTCCCCAATGCAGAGATCAGCGTGCGTGCCTCCAATGCAGTGATACATGTCCCCAATGCAGAGATCAGCGTGCGTGCCTCCAATGCAGAGATCAGCGTGCGTGCCTCCAATGCTGTGATACATGTCCCCAATGCAGAGATCAGCGTGCGTGCCTCCAATGCAGTGATACATGTCCCCAATGCAGAGATCAGCGTGTGTGCCTCCAATGCAGTGATACATGTCCCCAATGCAGTGATACATGTCCCCAATGAAGAGATCAGCGTGCGTGCCTCCAATGCGGAGATCAGCGTGCGTGCCTCCAATGCTGTGATACATGTCCCCAATGCAGAGATCAGCGTGCGTGCCTCCAATGCAGTGATACATGTCCCCAATGCAGAGATCAGCGTGTGTGCCTCCAATGCAGTGATACATGTCCCCAATGCAGAGATCAGCGTGTGTGCCTCCAATGCAGTGATACATGTCCCCAATGCAGAGATCAGCGTGTGTGCCTCCAATGCAGTGATACATGTCCCCAATGCAGTGATACATGTCCCCAATGCAGAGATCAGCGTGCGTGCCTCCAATGCTGTGATACATGTCCCCAATGCAGAGATCAGCATGCATGCCTCCAATGCAGAGATCAGCGTGCATGCCTCCAATGCAGTGATACATGTCCCCAATGCAGTGATACATGTCCCCAATGCAGAGATCAGCGTGCGTGCCTCCAATGCAGTGATACATGTCCCCAATGCAGAGATCAGCGTGCATGCCTCCAATGCAGTGACCAGCAATGGATGGAGGATGGTGCTGGATGGATGGTGCTGTGGGAGGTGCATGCATGGCTGCACTGTGTGCTGTGATAGGGAGACCAGTTCATTCCCCCAATGCAGAGATCAGCGTACAGGCCCCCAATGCAGTGATACATGTCCCCAATGCAGAGATCAGCGTGCGTGCCTCGAATGCAGTGATACATGTCCCCAATGCAGAGATCAGTGTGCGTGCCTCCAAAGCAGTGATACCTGTCCCCAATGCAGAGATCAGCGTGCATGCCTCCAATGCAGAGATCAGCGCGCGTGCCTCTAATGCAGTGATACATGTCCCCAATGCAGAGATCAGCGTGCGTGCCTCCAATGCAGAGATCAGCGTGCGTGCCTCCAATGCAGTGATACATGTCCCCAATGCAGAGATCAGCGTGCATGCCTCCAATGCAGAGATCAGCGTGCATGCCTCCAATGCAGTGATACATGTCCCCAATGCAGAGATCAGCGTGCATGCCTCCAATGCAGTGACCAGCAATGGATGGAGGATGGTGCTGGATGAATGGTAGAGTGCTGCGGGAGGTGCATGCATGGCTGCACTGTGTGCTGTGATAGGGAGAGCTAAGTTGGGCCTTGCAAGGCCCAACTTAGCTCTCCCTATCAAAGCACAGTGCAGCCATGCATGCATCTCCCGAAGCACTCTCCAGCACAGGGCAGGATCCTGCTTTGCTTACCTGTTTGTTAGCAGGAAGAGGCGCTCCAGTCCAGTCGGCGACGGTCACTCCAGGCCGACACACTCCGGGCGCGGGCGGTCACTCCAGGCCGACATCCGGACCAGGCCGACACTGCACTGCGGTCACTCCACTCCTCCAGGTCAGCGCCAGTCTCACGCCACGCAGCTAAGCAAGCTGCGAATGCCGATGCCCGAGCGAGCCCGAATGACAGTACGTACGGTCGGACACATGCGGTTGCTCTCCTCAGGCTCTCACTCCGTCTGCGGGTGGGAAGAACGTGACGCCGGGGCGGTGCACCGCCCCCACGCATGACGTTACCAGGACCGTCCCGGGATGTCCTCCTGTGATTGGTCCAGGCTGGAGTCTGGACCAATCACAGCCAGGAGTCCAGGAAAGTGGGGAGTGTCGGGCGCATTGCTCTGTGCCCCGATGACCCCCAGAAGGCCGCCAATCGGTGCCTCTGTCTGCCTCACGTGGGAGGCAAAACCCCACCCCCCCATACCCAGCACTAGGTCCGGCCCCCCTAGTGGGCTAAAAATTGACTTTTTTTTAAATCTTTTTTTTTTCCTTTCTTCTTTTAGGGGGGGGGCGGTGCCCCTGCGCCCCCTATCGGCCGGCCGCCACTGGCCAGAAGTGAACAATGCTCTGCCGGAGGCCAGAACAGTTCTGGTCTCCGGCAGAGCATTGTTCACTTCTGGCTTAGCAGCACGCAGGCAGGCCGCAGGCGTAAAAAAACAGATAACAGTCAGCTACACACTGTCACTGCTAGAAAACATGTGCCATGCCAGTTTGCTTGTTACATGTGGTGTGACAGCCAGGTGCACATTTTCTACTTGAAAATGTGCACCTGGCTGTCACATCACATGCAACAAGCAAACTGGCATGGCACATGTTTTCTAGCAGTGACAGTGTGTAGCTGTTTTCTGTTTTTTACGCCTGCGGCATGCCTGTGTGCTGCTAAGCCAGAAGTGAACAATGCTCTGCCAGAGACCACCTAGAACCACAAATCCCAATGGTGACAGTGGTGGTCTGTGGTGTGTTTGTGTGTTGCTGTGCTGACCTTTCCTTACCTGTTGTTGCTGTTGCTCCTGTCCTGGTCGTGGGTGTGGTGGTTTTTGGTGTCTCACAGCAGGTCACAGTCGACTCCACTCCAGTCTCAGGCAGTCAGTGACTCCAGCTCCAGGGCACTGGGCAGGCAGGCACTAGTGACAGACTAGTGAAGTCCACTCCACTCACTCACTCACTCAGAGACAGACTGTCAGTGTCTGTCTGCGGTGCAGCGCCGGCGACTGTTCCTGATTCTTCCCGACAACAAGGCAGCATGGGTTCCCCGCCGGCCTCTAGCTCCACCCCCGGCCTTAGTCACCTGACGCCGGGGACTCTTCACACAGCACAGCACAGTCACACGGTCCACCGACCGACTCCACCCCCTCCTCCTGAGCTACGCTGGATGCCGCTGCGGAGCCGGCTGCCAGCTGAGCCAAGTTAGGAGTGGGGAGTCAGGGACAGCGGCGGCCGGCCACGGCCGGGCCAGATGATAGATTCAATTTGCGGTAATCCGGGGCCCGGGCAGTCGGGGACAGCGGCGGGGCGGGCGGCCAGATTGCGATAATGCGGCGGCCCTCAGACTCCGCGGAATCGGCCGCGGAGAGGCCAGCAACGGCCGTCGGCCGGACAGGCGGACACTCCACATCATCATGCGCCCAGACTCGGAGTGGAGGCCTCGGCGGCCCACCGGGCATATGCCCGCTGTGCCCTATGGTCAGTCCGGCCCTGGAACTTTTATTCTATTCCTCTGTAGCAAGATTCCCAGCCATTTTGCTGGATATGGGTCCGCCTGGGTTACCGCTAGCAACAACAGCACATTTAAGCATGTTCTCCAAGTGTGAGCACTGAGACAATGACCAGTCCAGTATCTTTGGGTTTTTTGTATTTATTGAGAACTTGGAGAGGAGAAGGGATGAGTGGGATACTCCTTTGGCTCAACAATGCAAGGGACAACTGAAAAATGCTGATTGGCGCTGACTTGACGCTGGCTAGATGCCAGTCAACGCCAGATGATGCTGGTTAATGCTGGCTTGCTGCCCGTTAACTCCAAACTGACTTTTGACTCCTCTCTTGTATAAATAAGTCCTTTTTAAGCTCCCTTAAGCACTCCTTGCTGAGGTAGCTACTTGTATGACTGCTGCACTGCTGATCACTTCAGGGCCCACACCGGCGCTCTTTTTCACTCACTTATCTTCAGGGCTTAGACTCTGGCACCCCCTTTCTAAGCCTTCTCTACTGGTTAGCTGGGTCCTGGATCCCTCTGACCTTCTGGAGTGGTCCTGAAGAAGCGTGCTGGGGCACGTAAAATGTTTTGACGTCACGCGTTGAGCTCCCCACTCCACCCCGCACCCGGGCGAACAGACCCTCCAACGAAGCAGGCTGACTACCGAGGAACATACTTCACTGACCGAAAGCCTTAGGAGGAAAGGGCAGTTCATCCGACTCACAACCTAGCGAGTCTCCAGACTCTGCGAGTAACAGACAACACCGGAAAAACGAATGAAAGTGGAATTCGCTGTCTTCCCTGCCAGGGCCCGGTAAGAGACATCTTTCAACTTATTGCTGTGATGTTATGATAGACACGCCAGACTATATATTATGAGCCAGGAGCTCTTTTGGACTGTCTTGAATGAACTGACCAATGACCTATTCACAGTGTATGCTGTCACTTCCTTCATTGCCGGTGCAGCCCTTTATGCTGGAGACTATTTGCCAACCCTTTCTCGATATGTGTAGAGATGGAGGACTGATTGGAGGTGCTTGAGCCGGGTGAGCTACTCTATTGTTTCTGAGCTCTCATTTTGTGAATGAACTTACTTAGTTCCAAAATTGAGCAAACACTGTGGAGCTCACAGCCCAGACCAGATACTTGGATATGATAAGGCTCTAACTGAATTATCTGGAGGTGCTATCCTTCACCCCATATTATACATACATCCAGGGCCGTCTTTAAGGCAGGGCAAAAGGGGCAGCTGCCCTGGGCCCAATCATTGTTGTGGGGCCCAAAGCAGCTGCCTCATACTTGCCAACTATCCCTGTTTAAATTCCCTTAAAGTTTTAGTCCCATAGCTGCCCAGCTCTGCCCTATTGCCATGTGCAGATGACTCCCCTGCAGACCCTGTGTTTACCTGTAAATAACCTGCAATGATATGTAAATTGTGTGGCATTAATATGTAAATACCCGCGGACCAGCTGCATTGATATGTAAATAGAGGCAGCATTCATATGTATATCATGACACCCTGAGGTCATATCCATCTTCACTTCTGTTGAATGCTGCCCACTGGGGAGGTAAAGGCTTGAAAGTCCTGTCTACAACTGAGGTCATTAAGCCGCCTACCATCAGCCTGTTCTGCAAAGGTAAGTAAATTGGAGGGGAACTTTTTTTCAAAACACCATGGTGGCACAGCACCCTGAATTTTGGTGGATGTGAATACACACATCTCAGCAGATGAGTGAAGGTGTCATTAACAATTAATGCCACTGCTGTGTACCATGTGAAGGGCAGCACATTTCTGTGGTGTCAGGAAAACAATTGTGCATGTTTTACTGACACAAGAAATGTGAATGCAGTCTAAATGTCTCAGTTACATTGGTGGTCAGTGTAAATCTTCTCATTACATTAGGCTTGGTGAAAAATCCTTTCATTCACACTAGTGGTCAGTGTAAATGCCCCCCTTACTTTGGTTGTCAGTGTAACTTCTTCATTACATTGGTGATCAGTGTACATTACCTTTACAGTGGTGGTAAGTGCAGAATTGCCCTTTCCCCAGCAATGCCACTGATCCCAGGAGTTCTAGTATCCCTAGGAGTTTTCTATCTATTGATGGGTCCCCTCACCTCCCCAGTCCATGGTGTGCACCAAGAAACCAATCAGTGGGCAGTAATGATGTGCACTAACCTCTTGCAACCAATTATTGATCGGTAAGGATGTTCAGTAACCTCTAGCAACCAATCAGTGAGCAGTGTTATTGTACAGTAATCTCTAGAAACCAATCAACAAGCAGTAGTCATGTGCTGTAACCTCGAGCAAATAAACAGTGAGCCATAGTGTGTGCTGTAACCTCTAGCAGTCAGTCAGTGAGCAGTAATAATACACTGTAACCTCTGGCAACCAATTGCAATTGCTGCCTGATCTGATTAAGTAAACGGATTTTGAGTCTAGCTGCTGTTTATTGTATGTCTCAGAGAAGGTGGAGAGCGAAATTGCATGGGGGGCCCAAGAAAATGTTTGCCCAGGGTCCAATCAATATTAAAGACGGCCCTGCATACATCCTACCGCAAGATTCCTGGGAGGCCTCTATCTGTTTAGACCAGCTTGGTCACGATATCGCTATTGTTCTCCACCAGGGGCCAGGAAACTTACATGGACTCTTTTTAGGAAGCCACTTCATATCCTTTCTTTTGCCGTGTTCCACACAACCTCACATCAAAGGGCTGGGAAACCCCTACAGCCCGAACTTTGGTTGAGGGATCTGCTCTTTATGGCCAGCCAGTAACCAAGTTGAGGTCTTGTTCAGCTTACATACTCATCTACAAGGAAATGAACTTTTTTCCACTTTGATCACTTATATGGTGCAGAAACAATGCAGCTGGCCTAGTGTATGGGGTGGTGTGTTCCTGGGTGTGGGGTGGAGTGATTTTGAGCTCTTGGTGTGTTTTATTGTGGGTGGACATTTGTATATCTGGGAGAGATTTCACAGGTCCTCTTGTCATTACCAGGCACCTATTTTGTTTTTTTTTTTTATGGTATGATATTTCCTCAATAAAGTATTTTTTGCTATTCTTTCACAAACCAGTGTTGAGCCATACTTTGCAACTTCTTAGATTTTTTTGTTTTTGAACTCCTGGATCCCTCTGACATTCTGGAGTGGTCCCCTCTCCTAAGCAGACCCCTGGGCGGTTTTGAGTACTCACAACACTGTTTTTCTTTGAAACTTCTGCCCAGCAGCTCCGCTCTGTCCACAGCATACTGGATCCCTCTCCCAGCAGCTCAGCTTAACCTTCATCCTCTAGGCCGACTGCCCAGGACACCTTCACTAGCGCTGACAGGAAGAGAGAGACAGCCGTCATCCTCCTCCTGGGACTCTGTTTCCTGCCAAAGACACTCTGTCATGCCCTCCCCTCAGACTTATATCCCATCCCAGGGTGCATTGCGGCAGGTTCTGCCCACTGAGACTGATATAAGCCCTGGTGTGCTATTGGTTGGGTTTCCTCCACTGTCCAACAAGAGCCCTTATTGGATACAGTGGGGAGACTCCAAAAGCTCAACAGACACACCTGGAAACACATGACAGTCTAGCTGAACAATGAGGCCCCCCTGATAAGCAGACAGGGCCACAATATAGTTTTCCAAGCACCTACCTAGGAGGGTGCTACACCTCTATTTTCCATTCTATTCTATTCTGTTTTATTATGTTCTATCCTTTTATTTTATTTGCTATTCTATTCTATTCTATTTGGCTTTAGATTTGTTTTTTATGCTTATTTACTGATGTCGGGTTAGACACCTGAGAATGTGAGTGCAGTCAGTGCACTATTTTTTAATAAACTCTCAGCTGTTTTTAAAAGGGGTTATTTTCTCTCTTGAGCTTCTGAGGACCTGAGACATCTATATTATCGGAGTGATCATCTATCTATGGTCCCTGCAGAGTTTAGTTTACAAAGAAAATGTGCTGCTGACATTGCAATCTGGGGAGTTCATTTTAGGCATACCTTTTTGCACAGTTTTTTTTTTTTTCTTTTAATGAAGAAGCCGTGCTCACATGGATTATTTTGATCTATTACTTTAATAAGGGGACTCTACCTAATTGTGGGACTATTTTTTTGTATTTTTTTTATTTCACTTGATAATTTGCATGTTTTTCATCTTTTATTTGTTTGTATAAACATTTTTGAGAAGTTGACACTATATTTACCATTCTTAAATTTATATCATTGTACATTATAACGATTTTGTGTGGGATGTAAACATCCCTTGTAATAGGAATAGTGCATGACAGGTCCTCTTTACGGAGAGATCTGGGGTCAATAAGACCTCAGATCTCTCCTTCAGGCTGGAAAGCCTAAAATAAAAAATAAAAAAAACAATTTAGGCTTTCCAGCTTAGATCACAGCAGTATTCACAACTGCCAGGCCGGACATGATGTCGTAACATCGCATCCGGGGCCTTGGAGAGTCATAGAGACTGCCGGGGACAATCTGGTCCTCGGTTTTCTCTATGGTGAACTTCCGCCTTCACCGGATTTCCTTCTCTGGCTTGCTGATCGAACGGGCGAGCTGTTAGATGCAGCCTTGATGTCCCCTCCTGCCACTTGTAAGAACAATCAAAGACTAATTTAACAGCCGCTATGATTGTTCTTATGGTAAAGGGAATCGCCAGTTGAAAAAAATGATCTCTGAATGATGCCTGCAGTTGCACCCATCATTCAGATATCCCCACTCAAAGCCCAGGACGTCATATGACGTATTGTGGTATGGAAGTGGTTAGTATCACTAAAAGCAAAACTTTCTTTTAGTTTTGGATAGAGTGGAGAGGGCTGAGAACCCCTGTCAGTTTTTACTGCGGTCTGTGGTCCCATTAGGGAGTTTCATCCTCTCTATTTGTCCTGGTGAAAGTGAAAGTAAAAGAAAATCCAAAATTTTGGGTTGTCCTTAGAAAAGTAATAGAGGGGAAATCTTCCAATGGTGACACTAGTTCTGCTGACCCGGGGGTCCCCAAGATAATGCCTTAATTTGCAGGGATTTCCTCTCACTTCCTGTTTGGCTATGGGACAGAAAATGAAGGTAAATCTCCCCAATGGGACAAAGATGGCAAAAATAAACCCTACAAGGGTTTAACCCTCCCATTCTCTATCCAGAATGAAAAAAAAAAAAAGTTTGCATACAGTTCCTTTCGCTGCCCGGTCTGTACGTCATACGGACCTGAAAGCGGGGGGATATCACACACAATCCGGTGGTGTTGCTGCCCGATTGCTCTTACAAATCCTCAGTGCCCCCCGCCATGCTTACAGCAGGGCTCCACTTGCCCATCTGTGGGCCCGGGACTGACATTTTATTTATTTTAGGTACTTATATATCAATTTACGCAGCGCTTTACATATACATTGTACATTCACATCAGCATAGCATAGCTCAACCTGACATAGCAGCACACGTCCGCTCTCCTCCCATTCTTGCTGTGACCCGGAAAGTGATGTCCATAACGTTACTTGTGGGTTAGCATCTAGGTGTCCCCGGCCCGCTCAGCCGGGAAGGAATGTTTTACAATGCGATCTGCATTGCAAAACATTCAGTGGAGTTCAAAGGAGACATACAGGGTCTTTTAAGACCCTGCACATCTTAATAAAGAGAATCTGTCACCTAAAAATGATCACTTTTTATCTCCTATGCGTTGAAAAAAGAAAAGTAAAGTAAAAAAAAAATTATTTTTACACCCAAGCACATAAAATACCCCCTCAAAAAGTTTTGAGGTCCCCCCCACCTCTACATATAGGCACGTACGGACGGGGGGTGCCTACACATGAACAGGTTGATTAGGGTACACATGTTACATATGCCGCGCACGTCGGAGTGAGAGCAATAATTCTAGCACAAGAGCTCCTCCGTAACACCAAACTGATAGCTATAGTAGGCTTTTGAAACGTGGCCTATAGAAATTAAAGGGTACTGAAGTTTGTCGCCATTTCACAGGCGCTCACAAATTTAAAGTGCTTGTAAAGTCACAAGCAATACTTTTGCCCATTACAGCCATTGTGTTTTAACTTACATGTCACTGTCTTTTATGTAGTCCAAATCTGCACCTTTTAGTAGTAATCGCTCGATGTTTAGTGAAGTGACGTCACCGGCACATGCGCATTTTGTCCCCCAGTCATGGCACGCTTACTGTGCCGTCTAATATATCCTCTTGTAATGCCTCTGTCATCAGCACTTGCGGCATCGCACTGCAGTATCGCGCTATTGTTGACCCATTGAGGATTTCCTGAAGGACCCCTTGCTATGTCACATGGGGGTGTCAACCTCAGCCCTGATGATCAGCGGAGCGAGCAGATCCATATAACCCTTGCTGACTTTACAGTTTTATACACTGAGCGAAAACAAGGCTGGGCTGATTTCTAATGCACATGTGCAAGATTACAGGCAATCATGAAGGAAGATGGGCGAAAATCTACTCCGTGCTGGAAGCTGAATAAAGCAACCAATATGGCGCAGGTCTCGGCCAGGATACTCGGAAATTGAATGAAACTATAAAACTATTATGAAAGAAGCTTTTGGCAGAAATAACAATGCACTGTGCTATGTAAAGATTTAGACCACATGTGTCAAACACAAGCCCCCGAGGGTCGAATGCGGCCCTCCAGGCCATTTAATGTGGACCTACCACCTCTCCTGCAGCTTCCCCTGCAGCTTCATGCAGGCAGCAGCACAAGTGGGGTGCGCTGTGATGTAAGGGAAGGTGGGGGAATCTTGACTTCTGATGGTGGGGGGCTCCTGTAATCTGATGTAAGGGGGCTTGGGTTGCTCTGGACATCTGCTTACCATTAATATGAGAATAACACAGTTCTATGCCAGTTGAAAAGGAGGGTCGCACACTGCTAGTATCATTCGCAAGAAACTTTATTGGAGACTTCTCAGAGAGAGCACCATGGCAGAACCATGTTCTGCCTGGGCATTCTCCAATAAAGCTTCTTTTGGGTGATAGCAGTGGTGTGCGACCCTCCTTTTTAGACATCATCTGCTACAGGAGTTTGAGTGGGCTCCATGCCAGTCTGCACCTGCCCTTCACAGCTTAAGTCTGTAGTAGGAATAATTGAATGTACAGTCAATTTTTTAATATGATAAATAGTAGATACATTTATATAGTCTTACAGATACAACTAGCCCTTTGAAGGCAACCATAGTGCTAATGTGGCCCGCAGTGAAATTGAGTTTGGCGCCGCTGATTTAGACTATTGGCCTTATGTTTAATGATGGCTTTGCCAGTGTTCCGTGAAAATTCCCTACCCTCGTCACCTCCGGTGCACCTACGTCACACCTACGTCATGGAACAGCTGAGCAGGTTACCATTGCGCATGCTCAGAGGTCCGAAGGGTAGGGAATTTTCACGGGGTAGTGTGCTGTAACGTTACACCGCATCAGCTGTTGCCGCGGAAACATTAAAACATCTCGGCTGCAACATGAAATCATCTCCGCTCCTACCCTTGTCACTTCCCTGATCTCGGCTACTAAATGTAAAAGCGGCGGGTCTATGAAAAATATAAATCACGGAGCCGAGATCTCCGTGATTTATATTTTCATAGACCCGCCGCTTTTACATTTAGTAGCCGAGATCAGGGAAGTGACAGGGGTAAGAGCAGTGATGATTTAATGTGGCAGCGGAGATGTTTTAATGTTACCGCGACAACAGCTGATGCGGTGTAACGTTACAGCACACTACCTCGTGAAAATTCCCTACCCTCCGGACCTCTGAGCATGCCCAATGGTAACCTGCTCAGCTGTTCCATGACGTAGGTGCACCGAAAGTGACGAGGTATGGAATTTTCACGAGGTATGGTTTTTTAACTTTACACCGGCTGAGTTTACTTCCTATTTAAGGGATTGGCTTGTTGGTTATCTGATTACTGGGCACAACCTCGTAATTTATTGCATTTGTTTGCCCTAAAATTCACTTTAGTGTGATTTTCACTGAAATTTGGCATTTCCTAGACCTTGGCGGCAATATCATGTGACATGTATATAAATGAGACTCCTAAGGTGGACTCTGATTGTAAGGGGACTCCAATGGGTTCCTGATATATGAGTGTAGCGTTACACCCCCCCCCCCCCCCAGGAGCCACTGGATACTGGGTCCTCCTATTCCTGCACATCCAGGCAACTTGCATTTCGGACTTTTATCCAGACACAAGTAAAAAGTCCATGACCTTGTTTTAGTTGTTTTATTGGGGGAAACAACTTGGATAGGGTATAGGGATTGTGGAATGCCCAACTTTACTTCAAGAAACATCAGATGAGAACAACTTTCTTCTGTATATACAAAAATGAAGATCCTGGGCTTTACTCTCTCCGGAATAATCACAGTCTTTATGGATCAGTGGCAAAGATCTTTATGATCCAGGAGCTCTCAGTCCCCTTTAGTGAAAAAGCACCAAGTCCCAAACTGTATTCAGGAATATGTTTGTCTTCTCCTTAGAACCTCAAACAGTTCTGACACTTGCAGATGCTACCAGCCCGCCTGGCTGCCTTTACTACCAGTCCACCTTGCTGCTTCTGAAGAACGCCCCAGGACAAGGGATTGGGATTTAGCACAATGCAGTCCCTTAAAAGTATGCTACAGATCTTCCCATGCAAGCCCAGATGTCTTCTGCACAAGACCCAAAGGTAATGGAGATCCCTCTCTTAGGTTTTCATCTCCTACCTTTCCTCAGCTCCTGCCTGGAGGCAGAGCCCCCAAGACCCAAGGTCCCCTCTCAGGCCACGCAACAGCAACCTCAGCACTCCATCTTCCATCCGACTCCCCTGCTGGCAAGGTTCCACCATTTTGAAGGGCTGACCCAGCCACCCTGCCAGGCCCTCCACCTGGGGATTGGCAAGATTCCCTCAAGTATGCAGATCAGGACCACTAATTTCCAGAAGCTTCTCCAAGCTTCTAGATCTAAAGGGAATAACCAGAGACTTGTGCTTTAGAGCCATCCAGCCTGGCCTGCAGTTACCCAACCTAATTACAGCCTCACACAACTAACATGATTCATACCAAATAAATTTACCTACACTAGTTGTTTATTAGAGGATACTAGATGGAGTACTCTGACGGGGACTCTTATGTAAGGGGGAACTTTACTTTGTTTTTCTGAAGTTCTTTTCACTTTTCTATTAAATCATATCATGCTGATTCCAAAAATATCCATGTAAAGCTTATTCATTCTTTTATTATTCATTGATTTATTAAGAAAATATGTTTTCAGCCTGCAAATATGTGTTAAATTCACAATGTAGCCCTTGTAATGAAAAGTTTGGAGACCCCTATGTTAGGGTCCCCTGTAATGCTACCAGTAGAATAGGGTGAGGGACACCTGGGGACGTTTCATTTTTGCTTGTTTTTAGCGCTGAAATCCTCTGTGCCCCCCTCTGAAAGGCAATGAGCTGCCATTATGGAAAATGAAGATGTTGGGATATGCCTGCAGACATGGTCTCTGTTCAGTGGCCAGAGGGAAATGTGAGCACTGCAGACTGAACCCTAAACCCTGAGAAGTAAATTCTGTCTCTTTATTCTGATTGGATGTTAGGAGAATTCTAAAAAGTGACATAGCTGCACATCTATGTTTAAAGACAGAAAATGGATATCCTAAACATCCTTAAAGGGAGCATGAGTTGGCTGATGCTCCTACTCTGTTCCCTTCCAGCAGGCCCAGTTTGCATCTTCTCTCCAGCCGGGGCTGCCTTCCCCCTCCTCATTGGGCTGTGGCGCTCTGTATGTGTATCACAAGCCCAGGGCTTTGGGCCCTAGCGTTCCTGCCCTCCCTGCTCCATACCTGTATCTCTGCTGGATTCTACGTTGCTGACCCTTGCTCGGGTTATAGTCTACTCTTTTGGATTGTGGCCGTCTTTGACCTGAGACTGTGTACTGGATTATGCTTATCTTCTGCCTCTCCTGACCTCAAAACCATCTTCTGGATTTTGTTTGCCTGCAGCCTGCCCTGGTGCCACAGCCCTTTCCTGACCTGCCCCAAGACTACAGGTACCCTTTCCTGTTATCTTTGCTCAGTCCCGGTGTCATTTGGCCTGGGACTATAGCATTGTGTACTAATACCTGGAGGCAAGAAAGTACATGCTTGTGTTAGGAATAGTGTGGGTGGTAGTGTTAGGGTTATAGGGAAAGTTTGTGTTAAAGTTGGTGTGGGTGGTAGGGTTAGTGTTAGGGTTATAGTTAGTGCTTGTGTTAGGGTTAGTGTGGGTGGTAGGGTTAGTTTAGGATTACAAGGAGAGTTTGTGTTAACGTTTGTGTGGGTGGTGGAGTTAGTGTTAGGGTTATAGTTAGCGCATGTAGTAAGGTTAGTGTGGGTGGTAGGGTTAGTGTTATAGTTAGTGCTTGTGTTAGGGTTAGTGTGGGTGGTAGGGTTAGTTTAGGATTACAAGGAGAGTTTGTGTTAAAGTTGGTGTGGGTGGTAGAGTTAGCATTAGGGTTATAGTTAGCACATGTAGTAAGGTTAGTGTGGGTGGTAGGGTTAGTGTAGGATTACAGACAGAGTTTGTGTTAGGGTTAGTGTGGGTGGTAGGGATAGTTTAGGTTTACAGGGAGAGTTTGTGTTAAAGTTGAGGGCAATGAACCAATGTGCTAACCAAAAAAATAATGAATAGATAAAGGGAGGATGGGTGGTAGGGTTACTTTAGGGTTACAGGGGGAGTTTGTGTTAGAGGGGGTTTGGGTGGTAGGGTTAGTGTTAAGGTCATAGTTAGTGCTCGTGTTAGGGTTAGTGTGGGCGGTAGGGTTACTTTAGGGTTACAGGTGGAGTTTGTGTTAGAGTTGGTGTGGCAGGTAGGGTTAGTGTTAGGGTTATAGGGTGAGTCTATGTTAATCTTACTGTAGGTGTATGTGTTAGATTTTGTGTTACAATCATAGATAGGGTGTATATTAGAGTGTATGTTACAGTACAAGGAGGGTCAGAATAAGGGTTAGTGATTATTGGAGGGACATTTAATCAGAAGACAATTGTGGTCATAATAGGGGTTGGTGGGATTAAAAAAAAAAAAAAAAGTAAAACCGCCCATATGACTTAGCCGTATGATAGAAATAGAAAACATAATCCCAAAGAAGAATTTATTGGTGAGGACCTAAGAGAGCTGGAATCAGAGGATTAAAGGAGGTGACCAGGGGTCTTCGAGAGCTATAGCGCCAGAGAGAAAGAGCGGGAGAGATTTGTAGCACAACGTTCTTGGACTGTTTTCAGAGTTGGTGCAGCAGCTTCATTAAATGCTTATATAGCTTTAGCTTATTTCACTTACTTAGCCTGAATCCATGGGTGGATTCAGGCCTACTTCCCTCTTAGGAAGAATTCCAGGTATAGCCATAGTTACATAGCTTGGTTCCAGCTTGGACTTGTAACTATGCATATATCATACTTATGGAATCCCTTTAGAAGCTGGAAATCGCTGCAGTAGACACTACTAGTACAGTGATCTCCACTAGCTTTCAGGTAGAGATTTAACATTTCCAGAAATTTTGAAGCCATGGAAAAAACATTTTTTCTTGTTTTTTTTTCTGAAAAAAAAAATGGGAATTTTCACGAAAAAAAAAAATCAGTGTGGTGTCGTTTACAAATTGAAAGTCATTTTATTATACTAGGAAGGTGAAATATAGTGTATATGTACCACTGACTTTTAATGGAATATAGTTGTATCTGGACCTCTTAGCAGTGGTGTGGCGCTTCAATTTCAATTCCCATTACATAGGCTGAGATTATGTCATCAGCTGCAGGCAGGAGGAGGCATTTACTCAATTTCTCCCCAGTGATCAGACCACCGCATCGTAGTTTTGTAACAGTCATAAGGTAAGTGAGTGCAGCAGGGGCTGCGCTTTTGGGAGTTATTATCTAAGCTTCCGTTCTCATCTTTCAGTGTCTAGTGCTTTAACGGGCATTGTGGCAGCTGCCAATGTACCAGCCAATGGCGAGTACTAAATAAGGCACTGATTGCCTGCCAGGTAAAAAATGGATTTCCACTGGCAGCGATATTCTCCTTAGACAGAAGGAAGACAATTAGGCAAACTTAGTCATGAAATCAGGGGAAAGCTGAAATGTTACTTTTAGCAGTTTAAGGCCCCTTTCACACTTGTGCTACTTGTCCTGCGACTTGGGGCTTCAAAGTCGCATGACAAGTCGTACTCCATGATTTCCAATGTGTACTGTTCATATCTGTGCGACTTCATGTCGCAGTGACTTCAAAGTAATCCCTGCACTACTTTGGTCAGAGTTTGATGCGTTTTGAGGTCCAAAGACCTCAAGATTACACAGGCATTGCTTCAGGTCCAGTCAAAATCGTGGCAAAATCGCAGAAAAATTGCGTGACTTTTAGGTCACACATGTGTGAAAAGGGACTAAATTAAACAATCCATTTAAAGTTAACTTTTTTAGTAACTTTATAAACCCACATGAATAAATTCCTGATATGTTATAGTGTATACAGCAGGGCTTGACCAATTTGCCTGAAATCTAGGAGCCAGCTAAAAAAGTTAGGAGCCAGTTTTTTTTTTTTTTAAACAAACAACCAAGCTTTACATCCAAAACAAAAACATACTAAATTTATACATAAAGACAACTAGAACCCCACTCTCCTCTACAGTGCAATCTGATGGAAACAGACTGTCTGTCTGTTTCCATCCGATGCCATCTGATCCAATCCACGGGATGGATAGAAAATAGAACCACCACCCGTCTGTTTTTGGCGGACAAGATCAGATGGCAGCAGATTACCGCTCCATAGAGGAGACTGAAGGGTCCGATCAGGTCTGCCTGAAAAACTGACAGGCGGATCTGATCAGACAGCCCGATTGAAAGGGGCCTTCGGCTGTGTGGCTGTGGCATGGCGATGAGGAAAAAAAAAAAAATATATATATATATATATATATATATATATATATATAATTTTTTTTATTAATAATAATTGAAAAAAAAAAAGAACATTTTTTTTATAATAATTGAAACAAAAAGAATAAATTATTTTTTTTTTTTAATAATTTAAAAAATAAATAAATAATAATAATAATAACCACACTCCCTGTCCACTTACCTTTAACCACTTACCGCCCGCCCGCCGTCATATGACGGCGGGACGGTGCGGCTATTATCCTGGGCGGACGTCATATGACGTGACCCAGGAAATGCACGGCAGGCGCGCGATCGCGGGCGCGCCGCCGTGCACTGCCGGTGTCGGGGTGTCCCCGGGACACCCCCCGTCACCGGCAGGGGGGAAACAGCCACTGGGCGTGGCTGTTTCCCACGTGATCGGCTGTGTTCCAATGACACAGCCGATCACAATGGAGGCGGCCGGGAGATGACCGCGCATGCGCGATCGGGAGCGCGCATCGCGGTCATGTCGGTGGCACTGTGTTCCGTAGGAACACAGCTGTCACTGGCAGTAGTAAACAGTCACTGATAGTGACTGTTTACTATGTGATCGGCTGTGAATCCATTCACAGCCGATCAGAAAATGTAAACAAAGAGCAGTAACTCACTGTTACTAGCTCTTCTCTCCTCATACAGTTTCCAGTATGAGGGGAGAAGAACTAGAAATAGTGAGTTACTGCTCTGTGTACCTGCAAAAGTAAAATCACACCAATAAAGGCCCCCCCCAATGTCCCCTGTCACCCAACAGTCACCTCATCAGTGCCCAGAAATTGACACCCATAACGTTCACATGTGAGCGCAGCGATCGCGGGCAGAATCACCGCGATTCTGCCCGCAATCCGGAAATCATTGCAAATTGCGGGGCGCCTGTGCGTTGCCCGTTTTTTGCAATAGCACCCCAAACGCTGTGCAATGTTGCCGCCATTTCCGCCTGCCGAATCGCGGTAACATCGCGCAAACAACGCATGACGCCCAAAAAAGGTACAAGAGCTTCTTTGGGGCGTCATGCGTTGTTTGCGTGATGTTACCGCGATTCGGCAGGCGGAAATCACAGCAACATCGCACAGCGTTTGGAGTGCTATTGCAAATCACGGGCAACGCACAGGAGTCCCGCAATTTGCAATGATTTCTGGATCACGGGCAGAATCGCAGTGATTCTGCCCGCGATCGCTACGCTCACATGTGAACATAGCCTAAAATTCACCGGTCACCAGAGACTGCCATCAGTACCGCCGTGCACCATCGCCCGTCACCTGTCACCCATCAGTGACCATCACCTGTCACCCCATCAATCACCGTCACCTGTCACCCCATCAGTCATCGTCACCTGTCACCCCATCAGTCATCGTCATCTGTCACCCTATCAATCATCGTCACTTGACACCCCATCAGAGATCGTCACTTGTCACCCCATCAATCATCGTCACATGTCACCCCGTCAGTGATTGTCATCTGTCACCCCATCAATCATCGTCACTTGTCACCTCATCAATCATCGTCACCTGTCACCTCATCAGTCATCGTCACCTGTCACCCCATCAGTCATCGTCACCTGTCACCCCATCAGTCATCGTCACCTGTCACCCCATCAGTCATTGTCACCTGTCACCCCATCAGTCATTGTCACCTGTCACCCCATCAGTCATCGTCACCTGTCACCCCATCAGTCATCGTCACCTGTTTGCCATATACATGCAATCACTTACTGACCGCCTAACGACTATATGTGTCGGCCATTAAAAGCTAAATACTGGGGTTATGGCAGCAGATAGCCCCCATAACCCCGGTATTTTTTGAAACGGCGGGCGGTCGGCTTTCAGATAAGGGTGGTCCCAGTGGCGGATTCGCCGCGGAAGTACCCTTACGGTGCAGGGGAAGAGGTGCTCCCCCCCCCCTCCTGCCGCGTCCCAGACGTTTTCCCAGCTTACCGGACCCGCCGGCAGCGGGGAAAACTATCCGGTCCCGGATCCTCAGAGACAGGAAGTCGAGTGAGGGCAAGATGGCCCTCACTCAACTCTATGGTCTTGGAGGACCGGAGCTACGTCAAAAGACGTTGCCTAGCAACCGGTTTAAAGGGCCGCTTTTTTTTTTTGCTTTTTTTTTTTTCCTCTTTCAACAATTTTTTTTTTTTTTTTCTTGTTTAGTGTAGTTGTGAGGTGTGAGGTCTTTTTGATCCCAGATCTCACAATAAAGAGGACCTGTCATGCCTATTTCTATTACAAGGGATGTTTACATTCCTTGTAATAGGAATAAAAATGATCAAAACATTTTTTTTTTAAACTGTGTAAAAATAAAAAAATAATAAATAAAATAAATAGGAAAAAAAAAAAAAAATTAAAGTGCCCTGTCCCCGTTAGCTCTCGCGCAGAAGCAAACGCATATGAAAGGCCCGCCCACATATGTAAACGGTGTTCAAACCATACATGTGAGGTATCGCCACGATCGTTAGAGCGAGAGCAATAATTTGAGCCCTAGACCTCCTCTGTAACTCTAAGCTAGTAACCTGCAGAAATTTTTAAAATGTTGCCTATGGGGATTTTTAAGTACCAATGTTTGGCGCCATTCTGTGAGCATGCGCAATTTTGAAGCATGACATGTTGGGTATCTAATTACTCGGCGTAACATTATCTTTCACATTATGGAAAAAAAATTGTGCTAAATTTACTGTTTTCTTATTTTTTAGTTCAAAAAAGTGAATTTTTTTCCAAAAAATCGCATCTGGAAGACTGCTGCGCAAATATGGTGTGCTAAAAAATATTGCAACGATCTCCATTTTATTCTCTAGGGTCTCTGCTAAAAAAAAATATATAATGTTTGGGGGTTCCAAGTAATTTTCTAGCAAAAAAAATGATTTTAGCTTGTAAACACCAAGTGTCAAAAATAGGCCCAGTCTTAAAGTGGATAAATGGACAACTTTGTGTAAAGCGCTACTTGCATGTTAGGCCTATGTGTGTGGCCAGGCTGTGAAAAAGTGTTACATATGTGGTATCGCCATACTCAGGAGGAATAGCAGAATGTATTTTGGGGTGCAATTTTTGCTATGTACATGCTATGTGTTAGAAATATTGCATAAATGGACAGCTTTGTGTAAAAAAAAAATGTGTTTTCATTTTCTTTCCACATTTTCCAAAAACTTGTGGAAAAAAATGACATATTCAAAAGGCTCATTATGCCTCAAAAATTATACGTTGGGCTGTTTGCTTTCCAAAATGGGGTCATTTTATGGGGGTTTCCATTGTCCTGGTGCTCCAGGGCCTTCAAAAGTGCGATAGGTTGTCAGGAAATTATATGTGTAATTTGTGCTCCTAGAATGCCGGACGGGGCTACTTGAATGTTAGGCCTCTGTATGTGGCCAGGCTGTGAAAAAGTCTCACACATGTGGTATTGCCATACTCAGGAGGAGTAGTAGAATGTGTTTTGGGGTGTAGTTGCAAGTATACATGTGCTGTGTGAGAGAAATAACCTGTTAATATGGCAATTTGTAAAAAAAAAAAAAAAAAAAATCTTCATTTTGCAAAGAGTTGTGGGAAAAAATGACAACTTCAAAAAACTCACCATGCCCCTTATTAAATACCTTGGAATGTCTACTTTCCAAAAAGGGGTCATTTGGGGGGTATTTGTACTTTCCTGACTTTTTAGTGTCTCAAGAAATGAGATAGGCCGTCAGTACATCAAGTGTGATCAATTTTCAATGAATAGCACCATAGCTTGTGGACTCTATAACTTTCACAAAGACCAAATAATATACACTTACTTAGGTTATTTTTACCAAAGATAAGTAGCAGTATAAATTTTGGCCAAAATTTGTGAAGAAAAATGACTAATTTGCAAAATTTTATGACAGAAACAAAGAAAAATGCGTTTTTTCACAATATTTTCAGTCTTTTTTTATTTAAAGCACAAAAAATAAAAAACCCAGTATTGATCAAATACCATCAAAAGAAAGCTCTATTTGTGTGAAAAAAGGACACAATTTTTGTATGGGTACAGTGTTGCATGACTGAGTAATTCTCAGTCAAAGTGTGAGAGCGCTGAAAGCTGAAAATCGGTCTGGGCAGGAAGGGGGTGAAAGTGCACTGTAGGCAAGTGGTTAAGCAAAGGTAAGTGGAGAGGGAGATGAGGCCTGCAAAAACTTCCCTCTCATCCCCTCTTGGGAAGGAGATGGACAGGCATTGAGGACAGGCAGGGTAAACAGCTAAATAGTGACTGCTTCTCAAACTCCCGGCCACCACAACAGGGCGCCAGTTCCCCGTTCTCTCAGTGAAGAAGGCCGAAAAGCTGCGGCCTCAATTATCGGATGGCACGGTAGTCCGTGCACTCGGGGAGTGGGTGGGGGGGGGGCGCAAAAGGGACAGGACACCTCCTGCAGTGCACCCCAGGCGCCAGGTCCCTAATTCTAGTCGCCAATGCGACCTGGCGCCCGGGGTTTGTCGAGCCCTGGTATACAGCAATGGTATAATTTTTCAAAAGCTCTACATGTTATTATTAAAAGCCATCCAAGTGACTTTGTCTAGGCTGCGGTGATGCTATCAGCTGTGGGCAGGAGAAAGCATTTCCTTAGTCCCCTCTCCTCCAGTAATCAGATTACAACACCGTAACTTTGTAGCAATATACATAAGTTATATGTATAATAAGGTGAGAAGCTGCAGCTGGGGCTGAGATGATGTCATCAGTTTTCTGCAGGCAGGAGGAAGTATTTCCCCAGTCTTCTCTCTCTCAGTGATCAGACTGCAACATTGTAACTTTGTAGTGAGATAAAGGGTGAGAGGCTGGAGCTGGGGCTAGAAGGATGTCAACAGTTTTCTGCAGGCAGGAGGAAGCATTTCCTCAGTCTCCTCTCCCCCAGTAATCAGAATGCAACATTGTAAAGCAACAAGGTGAGAGGCTTCAGCAGGGTCTGATCTTTGTCAGACATTTGTGAACACAGCCAAGAAATTTTTTGGAAATAAATCCCACTGTCCCTATTTCCTCTTCAGCTGTCCCTCTTTTGGTATGATATATAAACCTGTAGGAAATACACCAGCAAAAATGCTATAGTGCACTAAACCTTTCAGCAATTTCTAAGTTTTGCATCTATTACATTAAATTGCCAGCATAAAGGAAAATTTGTGAGAGAAAAACACTTGTAGGTTTAACCAATCTATTTCTATATATAGATTCTCCATTAGTTGCCATCCGTGTCCCCACTGGGGAAATTTCCCTTCACTTCCTGTTCCATAGCCAAAACAGGAGGTAAGAGGAAATTTCTCCAATGTGAGGAAATCTCTGGTTTTCACCAGAACTAGTGTCCCTATTGGAAGATTTCCCCTCTATTCCTGTTCTGGCGACAACCCAAAATTTGGGCTTTTCGTTTACTTTTGGTAATAACAGTGAACAGGGCAAATAGAGAGGATGAATCTCCCTAACAAGGGAACAGGCAGTATTAAAGAGGAGCTCCAGCCCCCCCAACAAAAAATTAGAAGTCAGCAGCTACAAATACTGTAGCTGCTGACTTTTACTATTAGGGCACTTACCTGTCCAGGGATTCCGCGGTGTCCACGCCCAACCGTCTCTCGGGTGCTGGGGCTGCCATCTTGGGTAAGAGAACCTGGCAGTGGAGTGGTGAGGGCCGCGGCAAACTCAGCAGGAAGTGGGAGCGGATACCTATCAAAACCAGGTGGCTGCTCATCCCCCCCCACAAGATGTCAAATGTGGCACTGGAGGGGGAGGCAGACAAACAGAGCCTCCCCTTTCGGGTGGAGCTTTGATTTAAGAACCAGGCCGGGAGTTCTAATCCCTCTCCCCTCCTATGAAAGAAAACAGAAAAGTCTTACCTTTAGTTATACATTAATTACTACAAGCTATATCTTGATCTGGATAAAAGGGAGACTTTAGACAACAAAATTACAATTTACAGTTAAAAAAAAAGTTTATTTTCTGATGAATTTTCAGTGATCTCTGCAGCTAATGAAATGGCAAATGACAATAAAAATTCTGATTGAACCCTCTACCCACTGCTATACATCCTTACATTTTTCTGCAAACTCTGCATGAAAACAGGGATTTTGGTTCACATGCTTTCCAAAGCATGTTTAAGCCGGCCAACTGCGTCAAAGTAATCCCTCTCTGGCCAGTCCCTACTCTAATCTACTCTACAACATGCAAATCATTCCTGCTCACACATGTGTTGTGATTGGCAGAGTTATTCTGACATAATGTAGGCTGCATCTATGTCTAGAAGTTGATTTGCTTTTCCTTTGGGCATTTTAAATGCCTTTTGTTCTATTTTACACCTGTGGAGTTTTAGGTGCGCTCTCTCAAACTAACCCCCCCCCCCCCCCCGTCTTGTTGATTGACTGTGTATATGGGCATTTCATATATCTTTTTCCCTATTTCAGAAGCAGAGGGGCTACCCATGAAATTTTTGGTGGGCACCTACTCCCCTACCTCTCATTTTTGCCACATCTCAGCAATTCAGCTGTTTTTTCTTCTATTGTAATTGT
The DNA here is from genome assembly GCF_965119305.1 of Pelophylax lessonae. Taxonomy (NCBI): domain Eukaryota; kingdom Metazoa; phylum Chordata; class Amphibia; order Anura; family Ranidae; genus Pelophylax; species Pelophylax lessonae. The sequence continues at coordinate 254,718,606 of NC_138775.1, read as the reverse complement.
ATTGGTTACAATATAGTTACATAGTAAGTCTGGTTGAAGAAAGACACAAGTCCATCTAGTTCAACCAATAAAAGGGAAAAATCATACAATCCTATACCCACAGTTGATCCAGAGGAAGGCAAAAAACCCCAGCAAAGCATGATTCAATTTGCTCCAACAGGGGAAAAAATTCCTTCCTGACTCCTCGAGAGGCAATCGGATATTCCCTGGATCAAGTCTACCTATAAATGTTAGTATCCAGTATGTGCAATGATGTGTTGGCGCCAGGCGGCACCATTTTTAAATCTAAGGCAACCCAGATGAGCGGCCCTCGCACCAACCGGCCCACCGAGAGAAGTCCCAGTTCTCCCGATTAGTCAATTCGGGCCTGATTACAGCTCATCACTGGGCACCAGTTCCCCTGTACCATGCCCGCAGCCCCGCATTCACCTGTACCATGCCCGCAGCCCCACATTCTCCTGTACCATGCCCGCAGCCCGGCATTCCCCTGTACCATGCCCGCAGCCCCGCATTCCCCTGTACCATGCCCGCAGTCCCGCATTCTCCTGTACCATGCCCGCAGCCCCGCATTCTCCTGTACCATGCCCACAGCCCCGCATTCTCCTGTACCATCCCCGCAGCCCCGCATTTTCCTGTACCATGCCCGCAGACCCGCATTCCCCTGTACCATGCCCGCAGACCCGCATTCCCCTGTACCATGCCCGCAGCCCCGCATTCTCCTGTACCATGCCCGCAGCCCAGCATTCCCCTGTACCATGCCCGCAGACCCGCATTCCCCTGTACCATGCCTGCAGACCCGCATTCTCCTGTACCATACCCACAGCCCCGCATTCTCCTGTACCATGCCCACAGCCCCGCATTCTCCTGTACCATCCCCGCAGCCCCGCATTCTCCTGTACCATGCCCGCAGCCCAGCATTCCCCTGTACCATGCCCGCAGACCCGCATTCCCCTGTACCATGCCCGCAGCCCCGCATTCTCCTGTACCATACCCACAGCCCCGCATTCTCCTGTACCATGCCCACAGCCCCGCATTCTCCTGTACCATCCCCGCAGCCCTGCATTCTCCTGTACCATGCCCGCAGACCCGCATTCCCCTGTACCATGCCCGCAGCCCCGCATTCTCCTGTACCATGCCCGCAGCCCCGCATTCTCCTGTACCATGCCCGCAGCCCAGCATTCCCCTGTACCATGCCCGCAGACCCGCTTTCCCCTGTACCATGCCCGCAGCCCGCATTCTCCTGTACCATCCCCGCAGCACCGTATTCTCCTGAACCATGCCCGCAGACCCGCATTCCCCTGTACCATGCCCGCAGCCCCGCATTCCCCTGTACCATCCCCGCAGCCCCGCATTCTCCTGTACCATGCCCGCAGACCCGCATTCCCCTGTACCATGCCCACAGCCCCGCATTCCCCTGTACCATGCCCGCAGCCCCGCATTCTCCTGTACCATGCCCGCAGCCCAGCATTCCCCTGTACCATGCCCGCAGACCCGCTTTCCCCTGTACCATGCCCGCATCCCGCATTCTCCTGTACCATCCCCGCAGCCCCGTATTCTCCTGTACCATGCCCGCAGCCCCACATTCTCCTGTACCATGCCCGCAGCCCGGCATTCCCCTGTACCATGCCCGCAGCCCCGCATTCCCCTGTACCATGCCCGCAGTCCCGCATTCTCCTGTACCATGCCCGCAGCCCCGCATTCTCCTGTACCATGCCCACAGCCCCGCATTCTCCTGTACCATGCCCACAGCCCCGCATTCTCCTGTACCATCCCCGCAGCCCCGCATTTTCCTGTACCATGCCCGCAGACCCGCATTCCCCTGTACCATGCCCGCAGACCCGCATTCCCCTGTACCATGCCCGCAGCCCCGCATTCTCCTGTACCATGCCCGCAGCCCAGCATTCCCCTGTACCATGCCCGCAGACCCGCATTCCCCTGTACCATGCCTGCAGACCCGCATTCTCCTGTACCATACCCACAGCCCCGCATTCTCCTGTACCATGCCCACAGCCCCGCATTCTCCTGTACCATCCCCGCAGCCCCGCATTCTCCTGTACCATGCCCGCAGCCCAGCATTCCCCTGTACCATGCCCGCAGACCCGCATTCCCCTGTACCATGCCCGCAGCCCCGCATTCTCCTGTACCATACCCACAGCCCCGCATTCTCCTGTACCATGCCCACAGCCCCGCATTCTCCTGTACCATCCCCGCAGCCCTGCATTCTCCTGTACCATGCCCGCAGACCCGCATTCCCCTGTACCATGCCCGCAGCCCCGCATTCTCCTGTACCATGCCCGCAGCCCCGCATTCTCCTGTACCATGCCCGCAGCCCAGCATTCCCCTGTACCATGCCCGCAGACCCGCTTTCCCCTGTACCATGCCCGCAGCCCGCATTCTCCTGTACCATCCCCGCAGCACCGTATTCTCCTGAACCATGCCCGCAGACCCGCATTCCCCTGTACCATGCCCGCAGCCCCGCATTCCCCTGTACCATCCCCGCAGCCCCGCATTCTCCTGTACCATGCCCGCAGACCCGCATTCCCCTGTACCATGCCCACAGCCCCGCATTCCCCTGTACCATGCCCGCAGCCCCGCATTCTCCTGTACCATGCCCGCAGCCCAGCATTCCCCTGTACCATGCCCGCAGACCCGCTTTCCCCTGTACCATGCCCGCATCCCGCATTCTCCTGTACCATCCCCGCAGCCCCGTATTCTCCTGTACCATGCCCGCAGACCCACATTCCCCTGTACCATGCCGGCACCCCCGCATTCTCCAGTACCATCCCCGCAGCCCCGCATTCTCCTGTACTATCCCCGCAGCCCCGCATTCTCCTGTACCATGCCCGCAGACCCGCATTCCCCTGTACCATGCCCGCAGCCCCGCATTCCCCTGTACCATGCCTGTTGTGATGTCCACTATTTTCAATGTAATTCTTTTTTAGGTGGGGCTATGGTGGGAAAGGAAGAAGGATGGTGAATGGAGATAGAGGGGAAAATGAGAGGGCAAAGAGGTTGAGAGATAAAATTGATTAAGGTTAAAAATTAGGTGGGGAGGCTATGAGGGGAAGAGAAGGGAGAGGTTGAGCTTGAAGAAGGAGAGGGTGGACATGAAGAGGGAGGGGAGCAAAGGGGACTTTCGGAAAGGGGAGAGGAGAGGATGGGATATATATGTATAGATACATATATTATATATGTTGATCATATCCCCCCTTAATTTCCTCTTCTTAAAGGATGCAATGGCTGTCAAACTGCGGGCTTTTAAAGGGCTGACTACGCCATTTCTGCACCCCCCCACCCCCCACAGAGGCAGCCATAATGTAAACTTACTGTCATCATAACAACAATCCCTAATACATTGTAAGGGCAAGTGCAGATTGCCCTTACTATGTATTAGGGATTATTGTTATTATGATGGAAAGTTTACATTATGGCTGCTTCTGCGGGGGGAATGCGGAAATGACGTAGTCAGCCATTTAAAAGCCCACAGATTGACAGCAATTGTGTCCTTAAGATTAAGGTTATAAATTGGGTGGGGAGACTATAGAGGGAAGAGAAGGGAGAGGTTGGGCTCGAAAAAGAAGAAGAGGGTGGACGTGAAGAGGAAGAGGAGGAGAGGAGACTATCGGAAACAGGAGAAGAGAGGATGGGATATATATGTATATAAACATATATTACACATGTTGATCATATCCCCCCTTAATCTCCTCTTCAGGATGCAATGCTTGTGAAACTGCGGGCTTTTAAAGGGCTGACTATGTAATTTCCGCATCCCCCCACCCCTCCGCAGAGGCAGCCATAATATAAACTTACCATCATCAAAACAATAGTCTCTAATACATTTTAGGGGCAAGTGCAGATTCCCCCTACTATGTATTAGGGATTATTAATATTATGATGGTAAATTTACATTATGGCTGCCTCTGCGGGGAATGCAGAAATGATAGTCAGCCCTTTAAAAGCCCACAGTTGGACAGACATTGCATCCTGGAGATTAAGGTTGAAAATTGGGTGGGGAGACTATGGAAGGAAGAGAAGGGAGAGATTGAGCTTGAAGAAGGAGAGGGTGGATGTGAAGTGGCAGGGGAGCTATCGGAAAGAGGAGAAGAGAGGATGGGAAGGAAACAGAGGAAGTAGAAGAGCTTGAAGAGGAAGAAGGAGAGGCTGGACATAAAGAGGGAGAGAGGGGAGTATCATGGGGGGGATGAGATAGGATGAGGTAAAAGCAGAGGAAATAGAGGAGGAATCAGGAGAGGGTGGGCGTGAAGTGGAAGGGGAGGAGAGAGGACTATCAGAAGGAGAGAAGAGAGAGGATGGGATGGAAACAGAAGAAATAGAAGAGATAGAAGAAGAGGAAGAAGGAGAGGAAGTAGGAGGGGAGGGAAGAATGAGTGGGGGAGAAGAAGGGGGGGAAGTAGGAGGGGAGGGAAGAATGAGTGGGGGAGAAGAAGGCGGGGAAGTAGGAGGGGAGGGAAGAATGAGTGGGGGAGAAGAAGGGGGGGAAGTGGGAGAGGAGGGAAGAATGAGTGGGGGAGAAGAAGGGGGGGAAGTGGGAGGGGAGGGAAGAATGAGTGGGGGAGAAGAAGGGGGGGAAGGAAGAATGAGTGGGGGAGAAGAAGGGGGGAAAGTAGGGGGGGAAGGAAGAATGAGGGGGGGAGATGGTGGAAGGAATGAAGAATAGGTGGGGAGATGGGTGGATGATAAGAAGGGGGCTGCTAAGGCCCTCCTCATTCCAGATGCACGTCCTTCACGTGGTATCGTTTCGTGCATTGCCATCCCAGGTGCGAACATCTTCTTCATATCTGCAGACAGATCTTTAATTATGCACTTCAGCATGTAGCACGCAATCCTGTAGGATACATAAAGGTCAGGTAAATAACTATGTTTAAAAAGCAATCAAAATGTCTGAAATAACAAGCAAGTGCTAAATCTATGTAAAACGAATGTTCACTTTTGGATAACTGCTGGTGGACCCAATTATCATTGAATGTACTGAAGGAGTGTGACAACCTTGTTTGGGTTTGTAGTAAGGGGACTCAGCAAAACTGTGAGACTTGCTAAGGTGGTATTCCCATTTGGTGACCCAAAAAGATAAGAAACTTGACCTGTAATTGAACTCGCTAGCACTCTCAATGCGGGTAAAGCTGGCCTAAATCCATCCAAAGGACAGTATGGTAATCTAACATATAGAATGTTATTTTCCAGCAGTAAAAAGTTGTTAGGTGAACCTTTACAACTTTAGAGTGATAACATGAAGAGTGGACCAGGGACACACGCAGTATGAACAAATATCGGGGGCTCGGAAATGGTAAACGATGGCATGAAAACCTGTATCCTGCGCGATGTGTCACATTTATGTTTTTATTTATTTAAAGAATAAAGAGGGTAAAATAATTTGTCTGCATGAGCTTTAGTAAGTGCCGGTTCACACTGATCCGACTTGGTCGCCTGACAAGTAGCTTCCAGTGCTGTGCAATGGAACCATTCTAATCAGAGCGACTCAAGTCGCTCCGACTTAGAAAAAGGTTCCTGCACTATTTTTTTGCAAAGTCGGAGCGACTTGCATTGACTTCCATTATGAGAAGCCGTTGCAAGCCGCGGTGCATGGGCGATTTCATTAGTCGCCCGAAGTCGGGGCGACTTTGAGTTGGATCAGTGTGAACCGACACTAAACCCTGTAAGTGAACTATGGTTAGGCAATATGTAAGAAAAGTGTAAAAATAACTTACGATATCTCCATTTCTAGTCCAAGATGCCGTAGACGCAGCAGCCGCTGAAGCATCAGCAGCCACTGTCGCAGCTGCTGCAGCCGCCGCAGCCGCCGCAGAGAGATGATTGGTAGCAGGCTCATGTCAAAATTCATTGTGCCAAAATCTGTCGGTCCAGAATTCTTCTTTCCAGGATTAATGTTGTGGTTGGAAGGTTGGTTATCATTGGGAAGAACCAGCCTTGTTGGAGGCGATCCTGCCTCATTGACCTGTAATAAAGTGCCATTTGGTTGGCTGGTGGAAATGTCAAATCCATCTGGAGATTCACCTGTGTGGAGGAGATGAGAAAAGTCACATTTACAATCATCATCTGGAACATGAACACAAGAACTTAGCAAAAAAACATATACTGAAATCTAAATCCTCCTGGGTGGTAGGGGTGGTAGTGGTGGTGGTGGGGGAGGTGGGTACAAGCATGCAAACTTCACTGAATGCTTGTTCTAGGTCACTCACTAGGTAGTGAGAATATGATGAGGGCATCTACCCCAGGGTCGGTGCCAACAAGTCCAGTAAAAGCAGTACCTTTATTACTATGGGGACAGATATTATTTAAAAAAGGTACTGTGTTGGACAAACCATTGAACTGGTAAATTTGATGGAACTGGGAGATTTTAGTTCACCAAAATTTTCCTGTGACCTTTCTGTGAAATACATTGTGCTACAAAAACCCCTACGGGCTTGTTCAGCCCTTGCAGACCCTCTGAAAAGTGATCCATGGTGGATCGCTTTCAGAGGTCTTTGACAGCCATAGCCGTCGGCAGTCATCATTGTGTTCTGCTGGCAAGAAAGGCTTTTGGCCACACAAAAGGGCTGCGGAAGGAATTCTCCCATCAACACGGACCTTGTTGATTGGGGAATCAAGTCGTTTTCCTTCCTTTCACCCATGGCAGAAGGAAAGAAAATTGTATAATCTATGACTTGCCTAAACAGATTGCCCTTATTGGTAATTAGGAACTGGATTTGTTCCACTTTCTTAGTTTAGAAGAGTGGAGCAGGCTTTATGTCTGCACCGCACTTGTTTATTCCTCCATTACCACTATAATTGGAATTGTTTTGAATGCATATATATTTACACATTTTTATTTAATTTATTTCATTATAATGTATCTAATAAATATTTAGTTAATTAAACATTGAATAAATATTCATTTAAATAAAAAATATATTTATTATATATGCCTTTATTTTTATTTTATTGTTTTATTTCAGTGTTACTTTTAATGCTATTCACTGATTATGAGTTTTATATATATATAAATTTTTGAAATGTCGAGCAGGCTTTATGTCTGCATCACCCATCACCAATATAAATGTGCAAATATATATGCATTCAAATAAATTCTAATTATACTGGTGATGGGTGATGCAGACATAAAGCCTCATCCACTTTTCTAAAATTGATATAGAAGAAAAAAAATCTCATGATCAGTGAATAGCATTAAAAGTGACACTGAAATTAAAAAAAAAAAAAAAAAAAAGTGCATATTTATTAAATACATTTTTTATTTAAATTAATATTTATTCAATTTTAAATTAACTAAATATTTATTAGATACATTATAATAAAAAATAAATACATTGTGCAAATATATAAATTTACTTATAGTTAGTTTAATAAATATTGAATTAATTAAAAATGTAATAAATATTTATAAACTATTTTTAAGTGATTATTTATTTCATTAAATAAAAATAATACATATTTGTTTAATCATTTTGCACTTATTTTTTTCAATTTCAGTGCCACTTTTAACAATATTCACTGATTATGAAGTTGTCTAAATATATGTTTCGAGCAGCTTTATTTGCTCCTATTGGTAATTAGGAACTGGATTTGTTCCACTTTCTTAGTTTAGAAGAGTGGAGCAGGCTTTATGTCTGCACCACACTTTGTTTATTCCTCCATTACCACTATAATTGGAATTTATTTTAATGCATATATATTTACACATTTGTTATTATTAAATGTATTTAATTATAATATATCTAATAGATATTAAGTTAATTAAAAATTGAATAATAATTTATTTAAATAAAAAATATATTTATTAAATGTGCCTTTATTTTTATTTTTTTTATTTCAGTGTCCCTTTTAATGCTATTCAATGATTATGAGGTTTTTTATATATATATATATATATATATATATATATATATATATATATATATATATATATATAAAATTAGAATTTATTTGAATGCATATATATTTGCACATTTATAGTGGTGATGGGTGATGCAGACATACAGTAAAGCCTGCTCCACTTTTCTAAAATTGATATATTAAAAAAATGTCATGATCATCGAATAGCATTAAAAGTGACACTGAAATAAAAAAAAAAAAGTGCATATTTTTTAAAAATATTCTTTATTTAAATTATTATTTATTCAATTTTAAATTAACAAAATATTTACTAGATCCATTATAATTAAATAAAATAAATGTGCAAGTATTAAAATTGACTTATAGTTAGTTTAATAAATATGTAATTCATTAAAAATGTAATAAATATTTATAAACCATTTTTTGTCCCCTAGGTGGTGCACTGCCACCTAGGGGACAGCCACAGGCGGCACTCTCTGGCAGTGAGGAACATCATGAATGATCCTTGTGAGCTTTAAATTATTTATTTCATTAAATAAAAATAATAAATATTTATTTAATCATTTTGCACTTATTTTTTTTTTTTTTTTTCAATTTCAGTGCCACTTTTAACAATATTCACTGATTATGAAGTTTTCTAAATATATTTGTTTCCAGCAGCTTTTTTTTGGTTTAAGTCTTGATACACAGCGCTGAGTTTTTCTATATACAGTATAAGGCTAATTCGCTTTAAGGCTAATCCTGCTCCTAATTTCCGTGATTTGTGAGTTTAATGGGGGATTTGAAAAATAAGATCACATGACCAAAAATGAAGATGCTCATCTAGCTGAAATTTTCATCTGAGTTTAATGGGATTTTGAAAAAAAAGTAAAATCTAAAAATAGACCAAAAAAAAAAACTGTCATTTCCTTAGCCCCAGCTGAAAAATAACTGTCACCAGAATCCTGACCCTGATTTGTAAATGAAGTCCAAATAATATACTTACTTGTCTCCAGAGGCAGAGGTGGGGGGTAGATATTTGTATTCACAATTCTCCACATTTTTAGTCTTGCTAATATGACGAAATCGCTGTGAAAAACAACTGATTTGAAGAGCAACTACAAACAGGTGTTGTCACTACAACGTCCGAGCTAAGACTGGCCAGACCCGCTACTGGTCGCTGCTTATATAACGGTCATTGCACCGTGACGTCATCACAAGGCTGTGCAATCGAGCTTTTTCCAGCAGCATCCTGATCGACTACTCTTGCCTAGATGGTCTTTGCTCTACAAGATTGCTGCACAGGAGCACTTTGTTTATTCCTCCATTACCACTATAATTGGAATTTATTTTAATGCATATATATTTACACATTTGTTATTAAATGTATTTAATTATAATATATCTAATAGATATTAAGTTAATTAAAAATTGAATAATAATTTATTTAAATAAAAAATATATTTATTAAATGTGCCTTTATTTTTATTTTTTTTATTTCAGTGTCCCTTTTAATGCTATTCAATGATTATGAGGTTTTTTATATATATATATATATATATATATATATATATATATATATATATATATAAAATTAGAATTTATTTGAATGCATATATATTTGCACATTTATAGTGGTGATGGGTGATGCAGACATACAGTAAAGCCTGCTCCACTTTTCTAAAATTGATATATTAAAAAAATGTCATGATCATCGAATAGCATTAAAAGTGACACTGAAATAAAAAAAAAAAAGTGCATATTTTTTAAAAATATTCTTTATTTAAATTATTATTTATTCAATTTTAAATTAACAAAATATTTATTAGATCCATTATAATTAAATAAAATAAATGTGCAAGTATTAAAATTGACTTATAGTTAGTTTAATAAATATGTAATTCATTAAAAATGTAATAAATATTTATAAACCATTTTTTTTGTCCCCTAGGTGGTGCACTGCCACCTAGGGGACAGCCACAGGCGGCACTCTCTGGCAGTGAGGAACATCATGAATGATCCTTGTGAGCTTTAAATTATTTATTTCATTAAATAAAAATAATAAATATTTATTTAATCATTTTGCACTTATTTTTTTTTTTTCAATTTCAGTGCCACTTTTAACAATATTCACTGATTATGAAGTTTTCTAAATATATTTGTTTCCAGCAGCTTTTTTTGGTTAAAGTCTTGATATACAGCGCTGAGTTTTTCTATATATAAGGCTAATTCGCTTTAAGGCTAATCCTGCTCCTAATTTCCGTGATTTGTGAGTTTAATGGGGGATTTGAAAAATAAGATCACATGACCAAAAATGAAGATGCTCGTCTAGCTGAAATCTTCATCTGAGTTTAATGGGATTTATAAAAAAAAAGTAAAATCTAAAAATAGACCAAAAAAAAAAACTGTCATTTCCTTAGCCCCAACTGAAAAATAACTGTCACCAGAATCCTAAACCCTGATTTGTAAATGAAGTCCAAATAATATACTTACTTGTCTCCAGAGGCAGAGGTGGGGGGTAGATATTTGTATTCACAATTCTCCACATTTTTAGTCTTGCTAATATGACAAAATCGCTGTGAAAAACAACTGATTTGAAGAGCAACTACAAACAGGTGTTGTCACTACAACGTCCGAGCTAAGACTGGCCAGACCCGCTACTGGTCGCTGCTTATATAACGGTCATTGCACCGTGACGTCATCACAAGGCTGTGCAATCGAGCTTTTTCCAGCAGCATCCTGATCGACTACTCTTGCCTAGATGGTCTTTGCTCTACAAGATTGCTGCACAGGAGCACTTTGTTTATTCCTCCATTACCACTATAATTGGAATTTATTTTAATGCATATATATTTACACATTTGTTATTAAATGTATTTAATTATAATATATCTAATAGATATTAAGTTAATTAAAAATTGAATAATAATTTATTTAAATAAAAAATATATTTATTTATTAAATGTGCCTTTATTTTTATTTTTTTATTTCAGTGTCCCTTTTAATGCTATTCAATGATTATGAGGTTTTATATATATATATATATATATATATATATATATATATATATATATATAAAATTAGAATTTATTTGAATGCATATATATTTGCACATTTATAGTGGTGATGGGTGATGCAGACATACAGTAAAGCCTGCTCCACTTTTCTAAAATTGATATATTAAAAAAATGTCATGATCATCGAATAGCATTAAAAGTGACACTGAAATAAAAAAAAAAAAGTGCATATTTTTTAAAAATATTCTTTATTTAAATTATTATTTATTCAATTTTAAATTAACAAAATATTTATTAGATCCATTATAATTAAATAAAATAAATGTGCAAGTATTAAAATTGACTTATAGTTAGTTTAATAAATATGTAATTCATTAAAAATGTAATAAATATTTATAAACCATTTTTTGTCCCCTAGGTGGTGCACTGCCACCTAGGGGACAGCCACAGGCGGCACTCTCTGGCAGTGAGGAACATCATGAATGATCCTTGTGAGCTTTAAATTATTTATTTCATTAAATAAAAATAATAAATATTTATTTAATCATTTTGCACTTATTTTTTTTTTTTCAATTTCAGTGCCACTTTTAACAATATTCACTGATTATGAAGTTTTCTAAATATATTTGTTTCCAGCAGCTTTTTTTGGTTTAAGTCTTGATATACAGCGCTGAGTTTTTCTATATACAGTATAAGGCTAATTCGCTTTAAGGCTAATCCTGCTCCTAATTTCCGTAATTTGTGAGTTTAATGGGGGATTTGAAAAATAAGATCACATGACCAAAAATGAAGATGCTCGTCTAGCTGAAATTTTCATCTGAGTTTAATGGGATTTTGAAAAAAAAGTAAAATCTAAAAATAGACCAAAAAAAAAACTGTCATTTCCTTAGCCCCAGCTGAAAAATAACTGTCACCAGAATCCTAAACCCTGATTTGTAAATGAAGTCCAAATAATATACTTACTTGTCTCCAGAGGCAGAGGTGGGGGGTAGATATTTGTATTCACAATTCTCCACATTTTTAGTCTTGCTAATATGACGAAATCGCTGTGAAAAACAACTGATTTGAAGAGCAACTACAAACAGGTGTTGTCACTACAACGTCCGAGCTAAGACTGGCCAGACCCGCTACTGGTCGCTGCTTATATAACGGTCATTGCACCGTGATGTCATCACAAGGCTGTGCAATCGAGCTTTTTCCAGCAGCATCCTGATCGACTACTCTTGCCTAGATGGTCTTTGTTCTACAAGATTGCTGCACAGGAGCACTTTGTTTATTCCTCCATTACCACTATAATTGGAATTTATTTTAATGCATATATATTTACACATTTGTTATTAAATGTATTTAATTATAATATATCTAATAGATATTAAGTTAATTAAAAATTGAATAATAATTTATTTAAATAAAAAATATATTTATTAAATGTGCCTTTATTTTTATTTTTTTTACTTCAGTGTCCCTTTTAATGCTATTCAATGATTATGAGGTTTTTATATATATATATATATATATATATATATATATATAAAATTAGAATTTATTTGAATGCATATATATTTGCACATTTATAGTGGTGATGGGTGATGCAGACATACAGTAAAGCCTGCTCCACTTTTCTAAAATTGATATATTAAAAAAATGTCATGATCATCGAATAGCATTAAAAGTGACACTGAAATAAAAAAAAAAAGTGCATATTTTTTAAAAATATTCTTTATTTAAATTATTATTTATTCAATTTAAAATTAACAAAATATTTATTAGATCCATTATAATGAAATAAAATAAATGTGCAAGTATTAAAATTGACTTATAGTTAGTTTAATAAATATGTAATTCATTAAAAATGTAATAAATATTTATAAACCATTTTTTGTCCCCTAGGTGGTGCACTGCCACCTAGGGGACAGCCACAGGCGGCACTCTCTGGCAGTGAGGAACATCATGAATGATCCTTGTGAGCTTTAAATTATTTATTTCATTAAATAAAAATAATAAATATTTATTTAATCATTTTGCACTTATTTTTTTTTTTTTCAATTTCAGTGCCACTTTTAACAATATTCACTGATTATGAAGTTTTCTAAATATATTTGTTTCCAGCAGCTTTTTTTTGGTTTAAGTCTTGATATACAGCGCTGAGTTTTTCTATATACAGTATAAGGCTAATTCGCTTTAAGGCTAATCCTGCTCCTAATTTCCGTGATTTGTGAGTTTAATGGGGGATTTGAAAAATAAGATCACATGACCAAAAATGAAGATGCTCGTCTAGCTGAAATTTTCATCTGAGTTTAATGGGATTTTGAAAAAAAAGTAAAATCTAAAAATAGACCAAAAAAAAAACTGTCATTTCCTTAGCCCCAGCTGAAAAATAACTGTCACCAGAATCCTAAACCCTGATTTGTAAATGAAGTCCAAATAATATACTTACTTGTCTCCAGAGGCAGAGGTGGGGGGTAGATATTTGTATTCACAATTCTCCACATTTTTAGTCTTGCTAATATGACGAAATCGCTGTGAAAAACAACTGATTTGAAGAGCAACTACAAACAGGTGTTGTCACTACAACGTCCGAGCTAAGACTGGCCAGACCCGCTACTGGTCGCTGCTTATATAACGGTCATTGCACCGTGACGTCATCACAAGGCTGTGCAATCGAGCTTTTTCCAGCAGCATCCTGATCGACTACTCTTGCCTAGATGGTCTTTGCTCTACAAGATTGCTGCACAGGAGCACTTTGTTTATTCCTCCATTACCACTATAATTGGAATTTATTTTAATGCATATATATTTACACATTTGTTATTAAATGTATTTAATTATAATATATCTAATAGATATTAAGTTAATTAAAAATTGAATAATAATTTATTTAAATAAAAAATATATTTATTAAATGTGCCTTTATTTTTATTTTTTTTTATTTCAGTGTCCCTTTTAATGCTATTCAATGATTATGAGGTTTTTATATATATATATATATATATATATATATATATATATATATATAAAATTAGAATTTATTTGAATGCATATATATTTGCACATTTATAGTGGTGATGGGTGATGCAGACATACAGTAAAGCCTGCTCCACTTTTCTAAAATTGATATATTAAAAAAATGTCATGATCATCGAATAGCATTAAAAGTGACACTGAAATAAAAAAAAAAAAGTGCATATTTTTTAAAAATATTCTTTATTTAAATTATTATTTATTCAATTTTAAATTAACAAAATATTTATTAGATCCATTATAATTAAATAAAATAAATGTGCAAGTATTAAAATGGACTTATAGTTAGTTTAATAAATATGTAATTCATTAAAAATGTAATAAATATTTATAAACCATTTTTTGTCCCCTAGGTGGTGCACTGCCACCTAGGGGACAGCCACAGGCGGCACTCTCTGGCAGTGAGGAACATCATGAATGATCCTTGTGAGCTTTAAATTATTTATTTCATTAAATAAAAATAATAAATATTTATTTAATCATTTTGCACTTATTTTTTTTTTTTTTTCGATTTCAGTGCCACTTTTAACAATATTCACTGATTATGAAGTTTTCTAAATATATTTGTTTCCAGCAGCTTTTTTTTGGTTTAAGTCTTGATATACAGCGCTGAGTTTTTCTATATACAGTATAAGGCTAATTTGCTTTAAGGCTAATCCTGCTCCTAATTTCCGTGATTTGTGAGTTTATTGGGGGATTTGAAAAATAAGATCACATGACCAAAAATGAAGATGCTCATCTAGCTGAAATTTTCATCTGAGTTTAATGGGATTTTGAAAAAAAAAGTAAAATCTAAAAATAGACCAAAAAAAAAACTGTCATTTCCTTAGCCCCAGCTGAAAAATAACTGTCACCAGAATCCTAAACCCTGATTTGTAAATGAAGTCCAAATAATATACTTACTTGTCTCCAGAGGCAGAGGTGGGGGGTAGATATTTGTATTCACAATTCTCCACATTTTTAGTCTTGCTAATATGACGAAATCGCTGTGAAAAACAACTGATTTGAAGAGCAACTACAAACAGGTGTTGTCACTACAACGTCCGAGCTAAGACTGGCCAGACCCGCTACTGGTCGCTGCTTATATAACGGTCATTGCACCGTGACGTCATCACAAGGCTGTGCAATCGAGCTTTTTCCAGCAGCATCCTGATCGACTACTCTTGCCTAGATGGTCTTTGCTCTACAAGATTGCTGCACAGGAGCACTTTGTTTATTCCTCCATTACCACTATAATTGGAATTTATTTTAATGCATATATATTTACACATTTGTTATTAAATGTATTTAATTATAATATATCGAATAGATATTAAGTTAATTAAAAATTGAATAATAATTTATTTAAATAAAAAATATATTTATTAAATGTGCCTTTATTTTTATTTTTTTTTATTTCAGTGTCCCTTTTAATGCTATTCAATGATTATGAGGTTTTTATATATATATATATATATATATATATATATATATATATAAAATTAGAATTTATTTGAATGCATATATATTTGCACATTTATAGTGGTGATGGGTGATGCAGACATACAGTAAAGCCTGCTCCACTTTTCTAAAATTGATATATTAAAAAAATGTCATGATCATCGAATAGCATTAAAAGTGACACTGAAATAAAAAAAAAAAAGTGCATATTTTTTAAAAATATTCTTTATTTAAATTATTATTTATTCAATTTTAAATTAACAAAATATTTATTAGATCCATTATAATTAAATAAAATAAATGTGCAAGTATTAAAATGGACTTATAGTTAGTTTAATAAATATGTAATTCATTAAAAATGTAATAAATATTTATAAACCATTTTTTGTCCCCTAGGTGGTGCACTGCCACCTAGGGGACAGCCACAGGCGGCACTCTCTGGCAGTGAGGAACATCATGAATGATCCTTGTGAGCTTTAAATTATTTATTTCATTAAATAAAAATAATAAATATTTATTTAATCATTTTGCACTTATTTTTTTTTTTTTTCGATTTCAGTGCCACTTTTAACAATATTCACTGATTATGAAGTTTTCTAAATATATTTGTTTCCAGCAGCTTTTTTTTGGTTTAAGTCTTGATATACAGCGCTGAGTTTTTCTATATACAGTATAAGGCTAATTCGCTTTAAGGCTAATCCTGCTCCTAATTTCCGTGATTTGTGAGTTTAATGGGGGATTTGAAAAATAAGATCACATGACCAAAAATGAAGATGCTCATCTAGCTGAAATTTTCATCTGAGTTTAATGGGATTTTGAAAAAAAAGTAAAATCTAAAAATAGACCAAAAAAAAAAACTGTAATTTCCTTAGCCCCAGCTGAAAAATAACTGTCACCAGAATCCTGACCCTGATTTGTAAATGAAGTCCAAATAATATACTTACTTGTCTCCAGAGGCAGAGGTGGGGGGTAGATATTTGTATTCACAATTCTCCACATTTTTAGTCTTGCTAATATGACGAAATCGCTGTGAAAAACAACTGATTTGAAGAGCAACTACAAACAGGTGTTGTCACTACAACGTCCGAGCTAAGACTGGCCAGACCCGCTACTGGTCGCTGCTGATATAACGGTCATTGCACCGTGACGTCATCACAAGGCTGTGCAATCGAGCTTTTTCCAGCAGCATCCTGATCGACTACTCTTGCCTAGATGGTCTTTGCTCTACAAGATTGCTGCACAGGAGCACTTTGTTTATTCCTCCATTACCACTATAATTGGAATTTATTTTAATGCATATATATTTACACATTTGTTATTAAATGTATTTAATTATAATATATCTAATAGATATTAAGTTAATTAAAAATTGAATAATAATTTATTTAAATAAAAAATATATTTATTAAATGTGCCTTTATTTTTATTTTTTTTATTTCAGTGTCCCTTTTAATGCTATTCAATGATTATGAGGTTTTTTATATATATATATATATATATATATATATATATATATATATAAAATTAGAATTTATTTGAATGCATATATATTTGCACATTTATAGTGGTGATGGGTGATGCAGACATACAGTAAAGCCTGCTCCACTTTTCTAAAATTGATATATTAAAAAAATGTCA
This sequence comes from Pelophylax lessonae, assembly GCF_965119305.1. Lineage (NCBI taxonomy): Eukaryota > Metazoa > Chordata > Amphibia > Anura > Ranidae > Pelophylax > Pelophylax lessonae. The sequence goes on along the minus strand of NC_138775.1, from coordinate 254,701,642 downwards.
TGATCATCGAATAGCATTAAAAGTGACACTGAAATAAAAAAAAAAGTGCATATTTTTTAAAAATATTCTTTATTTAAATTATTATTTATTCAATTTTAAATTAACAAAATATTTATTAGATCCATTATAATTAAATAAAATAAATGTGCAAGTATTAAAATTGACTTATAGTTAGTTTAATAAATATTTAATTCATTAAAAATGTAATAAATATGTATAAACCATTTTTTGTCCCCTAGGTGGTGCACTGCCACCTAGGGGACAGCCACAGGCGGCACTCTCTGGCAGTGAGGAACATCATGAATAATCCTTGTGAGCTTTAAATTATTTATTTCATTAAATAAAAATAATAAATATTTATTTAATCATTTTGCACTTATTTTTTTTTTTCAATTTCAGTGCCACTTTTAACAATATTCACTGATTATGAAGTTTTCTAAATATATTTGTTTCCAGCAGCTTTTTTTGGTTAAAGTCTTGATATACAGCGCTGAGTTTTTCTATATATAAGGCTAATTCGCTTTAAGGCAAATCCTGCTCCTAATTTCCGTGATTTGTGAGTTTAATGGGGGATTTGAAAAATAAGATCACATGACCAAAAATGAAGATGCTCGTCTAGCTGAAATCTTCATCTGAGTTTAATGGGATTTTGAAAAAAAAGTAAAATCTAAAAATAGACCAAAAAAAAAAACTGTCATTTCCTTAGCCGCAACTGAAAAATAACTGTCACCAGAATCCTAAACCCTGATTTGTAAATGAAGTCCAAATAATATACTTACTTGTCTCCAGAGGCAGAGGTGGGGGGGTAGATATTTGTATTCACAATTCTCCACATTTTTAGTCTTGCTAATATGACGAAATCGCTGTGAAAAACAACTGATTTGAAGAGCAACTACAAACAGGTGTTGTCACTACAACGTCCGAGCTAAGACTGGCCAGACCCGCTACTGGTCGCTGCTTATATAACGGTCATTGCACCGTGACGTCATCACAAGGCTGTGCAATCGAGCTTTTTCCAGCAGCATCCTGATCGACTACTCTTGCCTAGATGGTCTTTGCTCTACAAGATTGCTGCACAGGAGCACTTTGTTTATTCCTCCATTACCACTATAATTGGAATTTATTTTAATGCATATATATTTACACATTTGTTATTAAATGTATTTAATTATAATATATCTAATAGATATTAAGTTAATTAAAAATTGAATAATAATTTATTTAAATAAAAAATATATTTATTAAATGTGCCTTTATTTTTATTTTTTTTATTTCAGTGTCCCTTTTAATGCTATTCAATGATTATGAGGTTTTATATATATATATATATATATATATATATATATAAAATTAGAATTTATTTGAATGCATATATATTTGCACATTTATAGTGGTGATGGGTGATGCAGACATACAGTAAAGCCTGCTCCACTTTTCTAAAATTGATATATTAAAAAAATGTCATGATCATCGAATAGCATTAAAAGTGACACTGAAATAAAAAAAAAAAAGTGCATATTTTTTAAAAATATTCTTTATTTAAATTATTATTTATTCAATTTTAAATTAACAAAATATTTATTAGATCCATTATAATTAAATAAAATAAATGTGCAAGTATTAAAATTGACTTATAGTTAGTTTAATAAATATGTAATTCATTAAAAATGTAATTAATATTTATAAACCATTTTTTGTCCCCTAGGTGGTGCACTGCCACCTAGGGGACAGCCACAGGCGGCACTCTCTGGCAGTGAGGAACATCATGAATGATCCTTGTGAGCTTTAAATTATTTATTTCATTAAATAAAAATAATAAATATTTATTTAATCATTTTGCACTTATTTTTTTTTTTTTTCAATTTCAGTGCCACTTTTAACAATATTCACTGATTATGAAGTTTTCTAAATATATTTGTTTCCAGCAGCTTTTTTTGGTTTAAGTCTTGATATACAGCGCTGAGTTTTTCTATATACAGTATAAGGCTAATTCGCTTTAAGGCTAATCCTGCTCCTAATTTCCGTGATTTGTGAGTTTAATGGGGGATTTGAAAAATAAGATCACATGACCAAAAATGAAGATGCTCGTCTAGCTGAAATTTTCATCTGAGTTTAATGGGATTTTGAAAAAAAAGTAAAATCTAAAAATAGACCAAAAAAAAAAACTGTCATTTCCTTAGCCCCAGCTGAAAAATAACTGTCACCAGAATCCTGACCCTGATTTGTAAATGAAGTCCAAATAATATACTTACTTGTCTCCAGAGGCAGAGGTGGGGGGTAGATATTTGTATTCACAATTCTCCACATTTTTAGTCTTGCTAATATGACGAAATCGCTGTGAAAAACAACTGATTTGAAGAGCAACTACAAACAGGTGTTGTCACTACAACGTCCGAGCTAAGACTGGCCAGACCCGCTACTGGTCGCTGCTTATATAACGGTCATTGCACCGTGACGTCATCACAAGGCTGTGCAATCGAGCTTTTTCCAGCAGCATCCTGATCGACTACTCTTGCCTAGATGGTCTTTGCTCTACAAGATTGCTGCACAGGAGCACTTTGTTTATTCCTCCATTACCACTATAATTGGAATTTATTTTAATGCATATATATTTACACATTTGTTATTAAATGTATTTAATTATAATATATCTAATAGATATTAAGTTAATTAAAAATTGAATAATAATTTATTTAAATAAAAAATATATTTATTAAATGTGCCTTTATTTTTATTTTTTTTATTTCAGTGTCCCTTTTAATGCTATTCAATGATTATGAGGTTTTTTATATATATATATATATATATATATATATATATATATATATATATATATATATATATATATATATATATATATATATATAAAATTAGAATTTATTTGAATGCATATATATTTGCACATTTATAGTGGTGATGGGTGATGCAGACATACAGTAAAGCCTGCTCCACTTTTCTAAAATTGATATATTAAAAAAATGTCATGATCATCGAATAATAGCATTAAAAGTGACACTGAAATAAAAAAAAAAAGTGCATATTTTTTAAAAATATTCTTTATTTAAATTATTATTTATTCAATTTTAAATTAACAAAATATTTATTAGATCCATTATAATTAAATAAAATAAATGTGCAAGTATTAAAATTGACTTATAGTTAGTTTAATAAATATGTAATTCATTAAAAATGTAATAAATATTTATAAACCATTTTTTGTCCCCTAGGTGGTGCACTGCCACCTAGGGGACAGCCACAGGCGGCACTCTCTGGCAGTGAGGAACATCATGAATGATCCTTGTGAGCTTTAAATTATTTATTTCATTAAATAAAAATAATAAATATTTATTTAATCATTTTGCACTTATTTTTTTTTTTTTCAATTTCAGTGCCACTTTTAACAATATTCACTGATTATGAAGTTTTCTAAATATATTTGTTTCCAGCAGCTTTTTTTGGTTTAAGTCTTGATATACAGCGCTGAGTTTTTCTATATACAGTATAAGGCTAATTCGCTTTAAGGCTAATCCTGCTCCTAATTTCCGTGATTTGTGAGTTTAATGGGGGATTTGAAAAATAAGATCACATGACCAAAAATGAAGATGCTCGTATAGCTGAAATTTTCATCTGAGTTTAATGGGATTTTGAAAAAAAAGTAAAATCTAAAAATAGACCAAAAAAAAAAAACTGTCATTTCCTTAGCCCCAGCTGAAAAATAACTGTCACCAGAATCCTAAACCCTGATTTGTAAATGAAGTCCAAATAATATACTTACTTGTCTCCAGAGGCAGAGGTGGGGGGTAGATATTTGTATTCACAATTCTCCACATTTTTAGTCTTGCTAATATGACGAAATCGCTGTGAAAAACAACTGATTTGAAGAGCAACTACAAACAGGTGTTGTCACTACAACGTCCGAGCTAAGACTGGCCAGACCCGCTACTGGTCGCTGCTTATATAACGGTCATTGCACCGTGACGTCATCACAAGGCTGTGCAATCGAGCTTTTTCCAGCAGCATCCTGATCGACTACTCTTGCCTAGATGGTCTTTGCTCTACAAGATTGCTGCACAGGAGCGCGGGGGAGGAGGAACTGAATAAAGCAGAGAATTTTGTGGGTGTGACCCGGTGTGCAATGTCAGTGATTACATCGCGATCCCACAGCCTGCTGAAGTTGGAGTGTGTGCAGGCATTGCTGAGTGATCTGTCAGTGCTGCTGGTGGTTGTGCCAGAGTGATCAGTGACTGATGACATCCTCTGAGCAGTGGATTTGTCACTGTGCGATCGTGAGTGTGAATTGCCTGCTGTCACAGCGTTTTATCTTCCCCCCCATTGCCTGAGCATGTCAGAGACTCAGAGTGTGAATCCTCCACTCACTGCAACTGTCACCTGTCATCAGAGCCTGGGAGGGAGGGAGGCAGACTTTACCAGGGGACATACCTCAGCCCCACACTGACAGCTAAATTAACCACTTAAGCCCCAGCCCTATTTTGGACACTTTTTGTTCACAAGTTAAAACCAGTATTTTTTTCCCTAGAAAACGACTTAGAACCCCCAAACATTATATATATTTTTTTTCTAGCAAAGAGAATAAAATGTCGGTCATTGCAATAGTTTTTGTCACGCGGTATTTGCGCAGCGGTCTTTAACCACTTAAGCCCCGGAAGATTTTACCCCCCTTCCTGACCAGGGTTTTTTTTTGCGATTTTTTTTTACTGCGTAACTTTAACGGACAATTGCGCAGTCGTGCGACGCTGTACCTAAACGAATTTCACTCCCTTTTATTCCCACAAACAGAGCTTTCTTTTGGTGGTATTTGATCACCTGTGCGATTTTTTGATCATGCGCTATAAACAAAAAAAGAGCATCAATTTTGCAAAAATAACAATATTTTTCACTTTTTTTATATGAAATCCCCCCCCCCCCCAAAAAAAAATGTAAAAATCTAAATTTTTTAACATTCTCGGCCAATTTGTTTTATGCTACATATGTTTGGTAGAAAAAAATCGCAAAAAGCGTATTTTGATTGGTTTGCGCAAAAGTTATCGCGTTCACTAACAATGAGAAAGATTTTTGTCATTTTTGGTGTTTTTTTTTTTAACGAGTAATGGCGGCGACCTGCGATTTTTTTTTGCGGTACTGCGACATTGCGGCGGACAGATCGGACCCTTGACTGACATTTTTGACACTTTTGGGGTTGCCAGTGACATTACTACAGTAATCAGTGCTATACATATGCACTGTTACTGTAAAAATGACACTGGCAGGGAAGGGGTTAACTGTATTGGACAGGGAGGGGTTAAGTGTGTCCTAGGGGCGTGTTTCTAACTGTAGTGGGACATGTCTCCTAATGTAAAAACAGAGATCAACGGTTCTACATAGTAGAACCGTCTGATCTCCATTTTTACACAGGGGAGAGTGACAGGCGGCTTGTTTACATAAGCCGTCCGCCTTTCTCCCGCTCTACCGACGATCGTAGTGTGACCGGCGGACATCGGGTCCGCCGGTCACACGCCCGGACTCCTCTGTGAACGAGCCGAGGCAGGCGCGCGCCTCAGCGGCCGCGCACTCGCCCACTATTGGCTCAAAACCCGGTGACAGGCTAGCGACGTAGACCTACGTCACTCTGCCTGGCCGGGGCTGACTGCCGCAGTAAATATACTGTGCGCAGTCGGCAACTGGTTAAAACGCCATTTTTTTGGAAAAAATTCAGAAAAATCACATTTCACTGCATTTAAAAAATACTAAACAGTAAAGTTAGCCCATTTTTGTGTATATTGTGAAAGATGAGGTCACGCCGAGTAAATAGATACCCAACATGTTACGGTTTAAAATTGCGCACACACGTGGGATGGCGACAAACTACGGTCAATAGAGATCTCAATAGGCGACGCTTTAAATTTTTTTAACGGTTAACAGTTTAGAGTTAGAGTGTAGCTCTTTTTTTTTAATTATTGCTCTGGCGATCGGGGCGATGTGTCATTTGAACAGCGATTTCATTCGCGGCTCAACTTCCGTATACGTTTTTTTTTTTTTGTGCTTGAGCTAACGGTGACAGGGCGGCTAAAAAATTTTTTTTTTTCCTATTTATTTTTTTTTTAACTTTATTACAGGTTTTAAAAAAAAAAAATCTGATCACTTTTATTGCTGTCACAAGCAATGTAAACATCCCTTGTGACAGCAATATGCAGTGACATAGAAAAAATGAGGATCAATGCGCTACCTGAAGAGTCTGATGATAGCGTGAAAAAAAACTATTTTTATCAATAAAGTGAAAAAGCTGCCAATCTGAATCGGTGTCCCCACCGTGAATGGTGTTGAAAAATAGTGAGCAGGATCGGCGCTAGTTCACGAATACTAAAAATATATATAAATGAATGAATGGTGCATAAAATATGTGCTGAATAAATGTGTGCTACACTGCTACATACATCAATAAATTAACCACTTAAGCCCCGGAGGATTTGGCTGCTAAAAGACCAGGGGGTATTTTGCGATTCGGCACTGCGTGACTTTAACGGACAATTGCGCGGTCGTGCAACGCTGTACCTAAACAAATTTGACGTCTTTTTTTTCCCACAAACAGAGCTTTCTTTTGGTGGTATTTGATCACCTGTGTGATTTTTTGATCACGCGCTATAAACAAAAAAAGAGCGTCAATTTTGCAAAAATAACAACATTTTTCACATTTTTTTATATGAAATTCCCCCCCAAAAAAAAAAGTAAAAACCAAAATTTTTTAACATTTTCGGCCAATTTGTTTTATGCTACATATGTTTGGTAAAAAAAATCGCAAAAAGCGTATTTTGATTGGTTTGCGCAAAAGTTATCGCGTTTACTAACAAAGGGAAAGATTTTTGTCATTTTTGGTGTTTTTTTTTTTTTAACGCGTAATGGCGGCGATCTGCGATTTTTTTTTGCGGTACTGCGACATTGCGGTGGACAGATCGGACCCTTGACTGACATTTTTGACACTTTTGGGGCTACCAGTGACATTTCTACAGTAATCAGTGCTATATATATGCACTGTTACTGTAAAATTACACTGGCAGTGAAGGGGTTAACTTTATTTGAGAGGGAGGGGCTGTGTATGTCCCTAGGGGCGTGATTCTAACTGTGATTGGCTGTGGCTTGAGCTGTAGGAACGCTGATCAACAGTCCTCCATAGTAGAACCGTATGATCAGTGTTTCTACACAGGGGAGAATGACAGGCAGCTTGTTTACACAGCCTGCCTGCCTTTCTCCCTGTCCCCCGACGATCGCAGAGTGACCGGCGGACATCGGGTCCGCAGGTCACACACGCGGGGGGGTCCGTGACCGTGCGGGAGCGCGCCTCTGGCGGCGCGCGCTCGCTCCCCAGAGCCTCACAGGCTAGTGACGTTTATTTACGTCACTTTGCCTGTGAGGGGCTGACCGCCGCAGTATAGCTACTTGCGACAGTCGGCAAGCGGTTAATAAATCAATCTTAGATGCATAACAAGCTGGTGTGTGATAATCAATGGTGTCACAAAAAAGATTGTGCTCCAATAAATAAATCAATCCAAAAAATTCAGTTGTGTGATCAATCAAAAATGCCAATGTCCCAATAAATAAATAAATAAAATCTGAATACAATAGTGCTGCAAAATGTCCAAATAAATCCAATAAAGTAGGTTGCTGTAAAAACGTTGTGCACTTCTATGTGCAAAAAACCCCCACAAAGTGTCCAAAAACAATGTAGCAAATACAAAGAAATGAGTGATCCAAATCTTGATGCTCTAAAGTGTGTAGTGGCCGCTTACCTCAAATACACAGAGAGCGCATGTGTGTACTCAATATGTAACGGTGGTTGCTCCAAGCCGCTCTATAGGTAACCCTCCACGGATGGATGGATGGATGGCGGGATCTTTGTATTCAATGACCGGTGGTTCACATATAAAGGAATGGGTCCTCCGCTGCACTCTCCTCCGCTATACACTCCTATATCCCAGGCACCAGTTGAGCCTCTCCAAAGGCTATCCCCTCTTCAGTCTATCAAGAATGCTGTAGGGCAACCCTAGACCCCTCCACTACACTTCCATGTATGCAAAACACCGAAAACTGCATTTTTGCATACAGCCGTTTTTTAAATTTGCCGCCTTTTGCAGCAGAGTAACCCGGAAGTGACGTCATGGACGCCGCCTCTGGGTTACGTCATCGGAGACCCGATTGAAGCCGTTTCCGGCTTTGATCGGGACTCCATCAAGCCGGCAGACATGCCGGCTGGGTGCTCGGGTCTCCCGGTGGGACGCGGGGCCCGTTAAAAGTCACGGAAGGCGGCGGAGGGGGGGGACGTCCCCTCCCGCTCACCCGGGTAACGATCGAACAGCTCCCGAGCCGCATCGGTCATTACCGACCGAAAGCCGACTGTCGGCTGTAAACAACGGTACCGCTCCCGCCCTCTGACACACTGCTCCCCCTCTCTGACACACTGCTCCCCCTCTCTGACACACTGCTCCCCCCCTCTCTAACACACTGCTCCCCCCTCTCTGACACACTGCTCCCCCTCTGACACACTGCTCCCCCTCTCTGACACACTTCTCCCCCCCTCTCTAACACACTGCTCCCCCCTCTCTGACACACTGCTCCCCCCTCTCTGACACACTGCTCCCCCCTCTCTGAACACTGCTCCCCCCTCTCTGACACACTGCTCCCCCTCTCTTCCACACTGCTCCCCCTTCTCTGACACACTGCTCCCCCCTCTGACACACTGCTCCCCCTTCTCTGACACACTGCTCCCCCTTCTCTGACACACTGCTCCCCCTCTCTGACACAGTGCTCCCCCCCTCTGACACACTGGTCCCCCTCTCCGACACACTGCTCCCCCCTATATTACACATTGCCCCCCCCTCTATTACACATTGCTCCCCCCTCTCTGACACACTTCTCCCCCCCTCTGACACACTGCTCCCCCCTCTCTGACACACTGCTCCCCCTCTCTGACGCACTGTTCCCCCCCCCACTGACACACTGCTCCCCCCTCTCTGACACACTGCTCCCCCTCTCAAACACTGCTCCCCCCTCTCTTAAACACTGCTCCCCCCTCTCTGACACACTGCTCCCTTCTCTGACACACTGCTCCCCCCTCTCTGACACACTGCTCCCCCCCTCTCTGACACACTGCTCCCCCTCTCTGACACACTGCTCCCCCATACTGACTCACTTCTCCCCCAACCTGACACACTGCTCCCCTTCTATGACACACTGCTCCCCCTCTCTGACACACTGCTCCCCCCTCTGACACACTGCTCCCCCCTCTCTGACACACTGCTCCCCCTCTCTGACACACTGCTCCCCCCCTCTGACACACTGCTACCCCTCTCTGACACACTGCTCCCCCCCCCTCTGACACACTGCTCCCCCTCTCTGACATGCTTCTCCCCCCCCCCTCTGACACACTGCTACCCTTCTCTGACACACTTCTCCCCCCTCTCTGACACACTGCTCCCCCCTCTCTGACACACTTCTCCCCCCCTCTGACACACTGCTACCCTTCTCTGACACACTTCTCCCCCCTCTCTAACACATTGCTCCTGCCTTCTGACACACTGCTCCCCCCTCTCTGACACACTGCTACCCCTCTCTGACACACTGCTACCCCTCTCTGACACACTGCTCCCCCCTCTGACACACTACGAGTGATGCAAGTATAGGGGGGAGTATGGGGAATGCATGGAGTGTGCTGAAAGTATAGGGAAATAGGTAGATTTTGAAGTTTTTTTTATTGGGGGGGCCAAGTAGTTGGTCTTGCCTAGGGCACAGAATAGTCTAGCACCGGCACTTATTGTAAAGGGGTTCTATCATGGGGGTTTGTATTGTAAAGGGGTTCTATTGAGGGGCGTCTGCATTGTAAAGGGGTTCTATTGGCGGGGGCTTTGTATTGCAAAGGGGTTCTATTGGGGGGGTTGTATTGTAAAGGGTTTCTATTGGGGGGGGGTTATATTGTAAAGGGGTTCTATTGGGGGGGTTGTATTGTAAAGGGGTTCTATGGGGGGGTTGTATTGTAAAGGGGTTCTATTTGGGGGGGTTTGTTTTGTAAAGGGATTCTATTGGGGGGGTTGTATTATAAAGGGGTTCTATGGGGGGGGGTTTGTATTGTAAAGGGGTTCTATTGGAAGGGGTTTGTATTGTAAAGGGGTTCTTTTGGGGGGGTTGTATTGTAAAGGGGTTCTATGGGTGGGGGTTTGTATTGTAAAGAGGTTCTAATGGGGGGGGGGGGGGCTTTGTATTGTAAAGGGGTTGTATTGGGGGGGTTTGTATTATAAAGGGGTTCTATTGGGGGGGTTGTATTGTAAAGGGGTTCTATTGGGGGGGCTTTGTATTGTAAAGGGGTTCTATTGGGGGGGGTTTATATTGTAAAGGGGTTCTATTGGGGGGGCTTTGTATTGTAAAGGGGTTCTATTGAGGGGGGGTTTGTATTGTAAAGGGGTTCTATTGGGGGGGTTTGTATTGTAAAGGGGTTCTATTGGGGGCTGTATAATGTAAAGGGTTCTATTGAGGGAGGCGGGGGCTATGTAATGTAAAGGGTTCTATTGGGGGGCTGTGTAACATATTGGGGGGGGTGTGGAAACTGTGTAATGTAAAGGGTTCTATGGGGGGGGCAGGGGCTGTATAATGTAAAGGGTTCTATGGGGGGGTGGGGGATGTGTAATGTAAGGGGTTGTATTGGGGGACGGGAGCTGTGTAATGTGAAGGGTTCTATGGGGGGGCGGGGGCTGTGTAATGTGAAGGGTTCTATGAGGGCGGGGACTGTATAATGTAAAAGGTTCTATGGGGGGGCGGGAGCTGCGTAATGTAAAGGGTTCCATGGGGGGATGGGGGCTGTATAATGTAAAGGGTTCCAATGGGGGTGTTGTGTAATGTAAAGGTGTCCAGGGGTACGGGGGCTGTGTAATGTAAAGGGGGTCTTCCTACATTTTACTCACAGTTATTACTGCAGTACTATAGATTTTTTAGGTTGTGCGTTTTTTTTTCTGCATTTTCTGAAAGCGCACCAAAAGTCCTGCATGCTGCATCTTTGGCGCACTTTCAGAAAACAGGAAAATCATTTTTTGGGGGGAAGTGACACCATGGTTTACTGCACCAGGTGACCCCAACCCTTGTGACACCACTGGCAGTAGCACACAGTAAGTATGCCACTGCCAGTTACATGTATTTCTGTCTGGCGCCTCAGGTCAATCGGCGCCGTTTTTGCAGAGGAGGAGGGGCCTGGTTTCCGGGGGGAGCAGAGGGAAGAGGATTCTTTTGGGTTCCGGGCTGCAGTGCGTGGAGGCGCTACACGTGACACGTCAATGTGCGGTTCGATCCGCCCCGGGTGCCAAATGCTCTAGATATATGAGATATGAAACAAAATCCTGTTTTTTAAATTTTATTTTCTTTTGCCATTATATTTTCTTGCTGACTATTCTAAGTATATTGAGTGCTGGATTTTTTCTATTCTCTTGTACAGGAAATATTCCTATGTGATATTGTATATCATATGTACCCCTGTTTGTTTTAGTAAATAATTGAAGCTCAATGAAAGCCTTTCTATTACTGTAATGCAGTCAGGCACTGTGCAGTTGGCATGTCGGACCCCTGAAGACACGGATTTCTGCATTCTTTGTTTAGTGCCATCCCGGCTGTCCAGTGTTCTGCCGGCACAGGTTATTTACACCCTTCCTACAGCACACTAGTTCAGTTAAAAAACAGTTTCCCACACGTATTAGTGTGTATGCAAGTTTCAAACACCATATGTATGTATACAGTTTTTTTTTTTTTTTTTTGCAGGGGGAATGCGGTGTTAGGCAGTTCTGGCACCTCCAGCACTGTACTGGAAAGGCGTGCTGGGGGGTCTATTGATGCTGGCTACTGGAATGCGGTGTTAGGCAGTTCTGGCACCTCCAGCACTGTACTGGAAAGGCGTGCTGGGGTGTGCTGAGGGGTCTATTGATGCTGGCTACTGGGGGATCTGTTATTGTTTGACAGGTGTGGTGTTGCTGGGGGGGGGGGGGGGGTCTATTCTTGCTGATGAGGGATTTATGTTTGCTAAGGGGGGCTATTGTTGCTGGGGGATCTACTTTTGCGGGGTGGGGGGGGGTCTATTGCTGACTGCTTGGGGGTCTTTGGTTGCTTGGGGGGGTCTATTGTTGGCTGCTGATGGACCTATTGTTACTGTGGTAATCTACTGTTGCATGAAGGAATCTATTGTTGCTGGCTGCTGAGGGACCTATTGTTACTGGGATGATCCATTGTTGCATGATGGGAGACAGACATATTGTTGCTGGGGAATCCATTGTTGCTGGGAGGGAGTCTATTGTTTCTGTAGGATCTGTTGTTGCTGGCTGACTGCTAGGGCGGTCTGTCTTGCTGACTGGTTGATGGGGATCTATTGTTGCTTGGGTGGGTCCATTCTTTCTGGTGGGGGATCTTTTATTGGTGAGGGTGGGGTCCTACGGTTGAGGGGGGTCCTATTATTGCCGGCTGCTGGGGGTATCTATTGTTGTAGAGGGGAGAGGGTCTATTGTTACCAATCAGGTTTATTTTGCCAAATCAGCAAAAAGGGCCAGGGGACAGAGAGGGCCCTGTTTACTTTGGGGCACAGTGGCCTGCAGTAACTACAAAAGCCTTCCCCGGCCCCATTTAGTCAGCTGAGGCCGGTGACAGGAACAGGACATTTAATGTTTAATCACTGATAGGCGTAGTAATCCTTATGCCGTGGTTACATTAAAGTCCCTGGCCTGCTCTTCGGATTCAAGTCGCCGGGGCAGGCTGGAACTGTAATTGCCGGGAACCAAAACACAGAGGTTTCATGATTTCTGGCGCATGTGCAGTAATCCTTCTCCCATGGGCTTCTGACTGTTAATGTAAAGTCCTAGCCCGCTGTTCTATATTAGTCCACCAGGGGGAGGCCGTGGAGCCGCAGCACAAGGATTACTGCCCCTGTGCCAAAAATCATGAAATAGACGTGGCGGAGTAATGTATATGTTTCGGTGCCCGGCAGTTACAGTTACCAGCCTGCCCAGGCGGATTGATACAGAAAAACAGGCCAAGACTTGAATGTAATTGGCTGTACTCGTGGCACAATAATTACTCTGCCCGGTATTGAGTAACAATAAATAGTCCCATTTTCGCTGAGTAAATAAATATAATACATAAATGATTTGTAGCACTACTCCCAAGGGAGCTGCTGATTACAGTTTCCCCTGGGTTACCATTAGCAACAGTAGAATTTTGGCATTTTTTCCAAATATTTTACCTAAGACAAGGATCAGTCCAGTTTCTTTGGTTTTTATGTTTTATTAGGAACTTGGATAGGAGAAGGGATGAGTGGGATACTCCAACTGACTAGAACTATGCTCAATAAGCAGGGACGACTTGAAAAATGCTGATTAACGCTGAGTAGCGCTGTGTAACGTTGAGTAATGCTGAGTAATGCTGTGTAACGCTGAGTTGAGCTAGTCACGGCTAGGCCGCTGCTTCACTTTGCCCTTGGCTGTGAAAGGAGTTCTTTAACCACTTATAGGCCCCATTCACACTAGTGCGACTTGTCCCGCGATTTTGGACCGCAAAATCGCATGACAAGTCGTTTTCCATTATTTTCAATGAGCTCCATTCATATAAGTGCGTTTTGAAGTCACACCGACTTCAAAGTAGTGCCTGCACTACTTTGCCACGATTTTAATGCATTTTGAGGCATATAGCCTTGCCATTGCTTTCAAAATCGCGGCAAAAATCGCGCTGCGAAATCACGGCAAAATCGCAGTAAAATTGCGTTGCAATAGTGTGAAAGGGGCCTAAGACCGGAAGGATTTGCCCCCTTCCTGACCAGGCCCTATTTTGCAATTCGGCAATGCGTTAATTTAACGGACAAATGAATAATAAATATAACATTTGTAAAAAAATATATAAAATGTATGCAATTTAAATTAAATAAATAATATATATAAGAAAAAAAGTGAATATTTTTTTTTTTTTTTGTAATTACTACAGACCATGAGATGACTTAGCAGTAACTGTCCAGGCCCATGGTAAATTGGCAGGACAAACCTGATTGGCCAAACAGCCTAAAGGCTCATTCACACATGCAGTGCCTTCTGAAGAGAGATCTACGTTTGAATTGCTATGCAGAGAAAGTTAAGACAGATGGTGAGGAGGTGTTGCATCAGGACAGGACATCCCTCAATCCATGGATAGTGATGGAAAATTTGCAAAGGTGCCACCAGCCTGTGATTTCACACCACGCTTACCCTATATGTAGTGACCCCCTATTAAGGCAGGTCTCATTTGCTTTGTTTAATAATTGGGAGCAGACTCTAGATCCCCGGGATGTAATTCTCTTGAGCCAGATGAATGGCACCAGATACAGCGAAAATAGCACACCCTCCGTCCAATGCAATTGAAGTAAATTGTATTGACGTTAAAGTAAACAGTTCACAACAAGCCCGGCAGAAGGAAGATCCATACTGTCTCTGACAGACAGGTAACCTGTCCCTACACTATCCACATGTTAAATGCATGCCAAACCCAGGAGCCAGGGTCTTAAAGAGACTCTGTCTGACCCAAGATGGCCACCAGAGTGACATGGGCTGTCAGCATCCAGCCAAATCGCTGCCCCAGTGACTCAGGAAACCATAAAGGAACCATGTTCCTTCTGACTTCCTCTCCCTCTGTACTGCTTCTGTGGTTGAGTGCCACCTGCAGTAGATAAGACAGAATGAACCTGCCTATTTGTGTGCCAAAGAAAATCTACAATGCAAAATATTCTACATTAATATAGTGACTCTTGTACGTGCATAGGGAAATCTGTGTCCCCAAAAGACATGTTTTCTCTTACGTCCTCTGACAGTCGCCGCCCACTCATACAGTCTTCACTAGTGGGTATTGGTCTTATCCACAGGAGTAAGCTAGGCAGAAGATTTTGTTAAAAAAAAACATTCACAAAACCTTGTATAGACACACCTACAGGGGGCTGTCCCTCTGGTCCAATACCCCCCTGCTAGCAGCATTCCCAATTCAGTTTGTCTTTTGTCTAGTTAGGAGTAGGCAGGCTTCCCTTTTCTTATTATTTTTTATTTGAAAAAGTGATTTTTCTTTACACTGATAGCTTTCTATTTTTCCCTGCGCTTAGTTAGTCAGACTTCGGAAGACTACAGCGTTTGTGGAGCTGGGCATCGCACTGGTTTTCCTAGAGCCTTAAAGAATCCCAGCCTGCCATCGAGCGTTAGAAGGCTATGCGTATGCCCAGGCCTCGCAAACGACCTGTCCCTGTCCTCAGGGACAAGTCTGTGAAGTGGCTACTTTGCTGGGATGTCTCAACTGCGGTACGCTGCGTGTTGCTAGCGTCCTGTTAGGCTGACGGCACCCCCACCCGGAGTGGGAGGCTTCCTGTCACAGAGCGGTACCCCACGTTTCGCTGGACGATGAGTACCGTGCTAACCCTCTGTCTATGACATTATCTGTCGGGGGGTGTATGTGGGGCCTCTGTTATGGGGATGGCAGTCTATGTGGAGTCTATGATATCCCCCTCATGTCTGTCAGTATGGTTCCTGTGTGTCCCTTCCCGGTCCCTGCGGGGGCGCTATAGCGGTTCTGCCGTGGTGTGGGGGGGTGGTTGCGGGGGTCCCTGAGTCCCTGCGATGCTTGTGCAAGGTTTTGGGGGTACAGACATGCTTGTGGGGGCCGCAATTGTAAAAACCGCCGGCCCCCATTTCAGGTCTGGGCAGGCTGTTTGACCTCATTGTGAGGGCAGCAGCCATCTTCTGTGCGCCATCTTTAGTGTGGGCAATGTGTTTCCTCAATGTGCTCAGTGGCCATTTTCTCTGAGCCTCCCCCATAGACTTACATTGGCAACCATTTTCTTGTGGCTCAGAACTATGTTCTGCCCCTAGTGGCGTGACATCATTTCCTTCTCCTGGCACACAAATCGAGCTGGCAGCGTGGGTATAGTATAGCACACTTCTGGGGGCTGTTTTTTTCTGGTTTATATCTCTGCTGGCAGTTATTATTTTTCAGTGCTTAGTAGCACAGGCTAGTTATTCATTGTGGTGCATTGCGATTGGAACCGCAGTTATCGCTGATTTAAAGGGCCAGCGCCATTTAATTTCTAAGTGTTCTGATGGAGTCCCAGGATAGCTAATTCCCCCCAGCTCTGGTGGAGGGTTCAGGCACTTCTGAATCCTCTGCAATAGTCTCACTTACTGCTGCACTTACGACTTTAGCGTCCAAAGTGGATCTGTTGATGTCTGAGCGGGCTTCTAAGAAAAGGCCCAGGCTTTCTCAGTCTTCTGATTCAGAGCCAGATATGGTTGCCACGGACAGTGTACCCCCTGAAGGGTCTCAGTCCTCTCAGTCGGATGGGAAGGAGAAGGAGGTGGAGGATTCCCCCTCTGGGGATGTCTGCGCTCATTAGCTCTGTTAAAGACACGCTACATTTAAAAGATGAGCCCCACCTGCTGGGTAAGCGGACTTCCTTTGGGACCCAGAAAGCCCAGAAGTCGGTTCAGGTGTTTCCTTGTCCCGCTGAGTTTCACGAAACAGTGAATGAACAATGGCGCAATTTAAAGCGCAATTTTGTGGTACCTAAGCGGTTTCAGTACCGTTATCCCTTTGCGTCTCCGGTGGATTCGCGCTGGACCGTGGCCCCTAAGGTGGACCACGCTGTGTCCAGGCTAAATAAAGCCACTTTGATGCCCGCGGAGGATTCTCCGGTGTTTAGAGATCCGGCGGCTAGGCGGGTGGAGTCTCTTACCTGCCACTCCTATCTGGTGGCAGGTTCCTTGATGACACCCGTGTTCGCCTCAGTAATGGTCTCTCAGGCTGTGGTGGAGTGAACTAAGGTGCTAAGACGCACCCTTGTGGCTGATTCCGCCCCTCCTGCTATTCTGGAGATGGTGGACCAAATTATTCAGGCTGTTTTATACCTGTGTGACGCGGCCTCGGATGAGGCCCCTTTAGTTTCACGCTTCCTGCCGGCGGACAAACCCCGGACTCTGCAGAACAAGATCAGGTCCCTCAGGGACAACAAGTCCTCATCGCTCAGGACCTGCATGCGGTCGCTGGGATTGATGGTGTCAGCCTTCGAGGCGATACCATTTGCACAGTTCCACACACGATCTCTGCAAGTGTAGATTCTGGCCAGGTGGGACAGACATCCTCATTCCTTGGAAAGGAGGATCTCTTTGAGCCACCAGGTCAGAGCGGATCTTCTGTGGTGGCTCCAGTCTCCGGCTCTGATGGAAGGGAAATCCTTCCGGCCGTTGTCATGGACGGTGGTCACCACGGATGCCAGCCTGACAGGCTGGGGTGGCGTTCTGGGCAATTTGTCTGCCCAGGGCACTTGGTCGGAGGTGGAATCCTCCCTGTCGATCAATATCTTGGAACTTGCGAGCGATCAGACTATGTTTGCTCCGTTGGTCGGATCATCTTCGGGGCCGCCCTGTGCATGTGCAGACGGACAATGCAACTGCGGTGGCTTACATAAATCACCAAGGGGGCACCAGGAGTGCCGGGGCGGCCAAGGAAGTGGCCGAGATTCTGTCTTTGGCCAAGACGCAGGTCCCGGCGATTTCGGCAGTTCACATTCCAGGTGTGGAGAACTGGCAGGCCGACTATCTGAGCCGTCAGACCCTGGACCAGGGGGAATGGTCCCTGCACCCGGAGGTGTTTCAGATGCTGTGTGCGCGGTGGGGATCCCCGGATGTGAATCTGTTCGCATCATGGCTAAACAACAAGGTGGGAAGGTTTGTGGCAAGAACACGCGACCCTCTGGCAGACGCCTCGGACGCGTTGGTAGTGCCTTGGAATCAGTATCGCCTGATTCATGCCCCTATTCAATTGTTGTCCAGGTTCCTTCGCAGGTTGGCCTCGGAACCGAGGGTGGTGATTCTAGTGGTCCCAGACTGGCCGCGCCGGTCTTGGTACGCGGACATCGTACAACTAGTCGTCGAGCCTCCCTGGCGGCTCCCATTACGAGACGATCTGCTGTCTCAAGGTCCGATCTTCCATCCTGCTTTACAGTTGCTGGCTTTAACGGCGTGGCTGTTGAAAGCCAGGTCTTGAGAGATCGGGGTCTCTCGTTGTCGGTGGTTCCTACCTTACTCAAGGCTAGGAAGGCCTCATCCGGTAAGATTTATTATCGTACCTGGAAGGCTTATTTCGCCTGGTGTGAATCGCAGGGTTTCCATCCTCGCTCCTTTTCGGTGGCGAGGGTGTTAGCCTTCCTGCAATCTGGTGTGGACCAGCGTCTTGCGCTGACCACTATTAAGGGTCAGTTATCTGTGCTGGCCATTCTCTTCCGGCGCCCCTTGGCGTCAAATTCCTTGATCCACACCTTTATTCAAGGGGTGCGACATCTGGCTCCCCCTAGGAGGGCACCCTTGCCCCCTTGGGACTTGAATTTGGTTCTATCTGTTTTGCAACGTCCTCCCTTTGAGAACATCCGGTAGATTCCTCTGCCTTTCTGGTGGCGATCACATCTGCTCGCAGAGTGTCGAAGTTGGCGGCCCTGTCTTACCGCTCCCCCTTTATGGTTGTTCATAGGGATAAGGTGGTCTTGCGACTTCATCAATCTTTCCTTCCAAAGGTGGTGTCCGATTTTCATCTCAACGAGGATATTGTCTTGCCTTCGCTGTGTGCGAAACCTAAGCATCCTAAGGAGTTTGCCTTGCATTCCTTGGATGTAGTCCGAGCGATCAGGGTTTACCTGTCGGCTACTGAATCCTTCAGAAAGTCTGATTCTCTTTTTGTCCTTCCTGAGGGACCTCGGAAGGGTACGGCTGCGTCTGCGGCAACCATTTCTAAATGGATCAGACAGACGATTGTACAGGCTTATTCGCTTAGGGAACAGGTTCCACCTTTCCCTGTCACGGCGCACTCTACCAGAGCGGTGAGTGCATCTTGGGCCTTCCGCCAACAGGCGTTGGTGTCCCAGGTGTGCAAAGCGGCGATCTGGTCATCCATGCATACCTTTACAAAATTTTACAGACTTGATGTTTTGGCATCGGCAGCCTGTCTCCTCCTGTTGGGGTTTTTTCCCCCTTGGTTATTTTGCTTTCCTGGGTTTGTTCGCTCCTGTTGAGCTTTCCTGTTACCCAGTGTTTTACCTTTCTGGTTCATGATAAGGTTCTTTTCTCTGAACTGGGTGCTGCATTGCCTTTTAGACGGTCGCGTTTCCCACCCCTCACATCTACACTGCTTTGGGACATCCCAGTAGTGAAAACTGTATGAGTGGGCGGCGACTGTCAGAGGACGTAAGAGAAAATAGAATTTTTGTAAGAACTTACCGTAAAATTATTTTCTCTGAGTCCTCGGACGGTCGCCGCCCCCCGCCCCTCTTTTGTGGTTCATGGACCTATATACTGCTTGCTACCAAACTGAATTGGGAATGCTGCTAGCAGGGGGGTATTGGACCAGAGGGACAGCCCCCTGTAGGTGTGTCTATACAAGGTTTTGTGAATGTTTTTTTAACAAAATCTTCTGCCTAGCTTACTCCTGTGGATAAGACCGATACCCAGTAGTGAAGACTGTATGAGTGGGCGGCGACTGTCAGAGGACTCAGAGAAAAGAATTTTACAGTAAGTTCTTACAAAAATTATATTTTTTTGTGGCACATATAAGAAGGGCTTGTAGAAGGGGGTATACGTTTGCCTTATGTACAGAATTCCAGGTAGCACTGGTAGACTTTAGGCCTTCCTTTTTATGAGTGTGAACCTCCACTTCCAGAGGGAGAATTACACTTCTGGCCTTGTACAGTACAGATTCAATCCCCCAGTACTGCACTACCCCCATCTTGCCACCTTCCATTCATACTCACAAGTACATACTATAGGCCACCTCCAGAAGAAGACAGAGTCTATATTTTTGTTTGCTTCGTCATTATTAAACTTCAACAAAATACAGGGATTACCTGTTTGAGAACCATCTCTTCATGGGCACTTAAAGGGCACAACTTCCTATTAACCAGTTCCAACAGTCCACCCTTTTCCCATTTAAGCTGAATCCAAATTCTTGCTGAATCTTGAATGTCCCACAGGAGGTGGGAAGCTTTGTCGGTGTTCTTCCAGGAGATGAAAACTGGTAACTGGAACAAAATGGGGGTGATTTACTAAAAACGGGGGAGCGCAAGATCTGGTGCAGCTCTGTATAGAAACCAATCAGCTTCCATTTTTTTTTTTGTCAAAGCTTAATTGAACAAGCTGAAGTTAGAAGATGATTGGCTACCATGCACAGCTGCACCAGATTTTGCACTCTCCAGTTTTTGTAAATCAACCCTATGTGTTTGTAGTTAATGGGCCAATGGGCCTTATTAACGTCCTTCCTGCGAGGGAACAGAACAAACTTCACTGTCTCTCTCTCCCACTCTTCTTCTACCGCTTTACTCCTCCTACTCTGTTCCTAACCAGATGGGGCTTTGTTCTTATCTTATGTCTTCACTGCAGAATCACTTATTTATATAATTCTGCATCAAGATGGTTGTCCAAATCTTGCAGGATTTTTGTATCTGATAAGATATGGAGTCCTTTTTTTTTTTTTTTTAGTTTTGGTAGAATGGCAAAGGGCTAGACCCTCTGCCAAGGTTTTTTTTATTGCTGCGTATGTCTCCATTGGGAGAGTCTCCCGAGTAGGACAAAGAGCAAAGAAAGGAAAACTTAGGCCTGGTTCATACCTATGCAGTTTGCTGTTGATCCGTTTCGCCAGTGTTTCAGCCGCGACCGCCCACACAGAGAAATGCAGGATCAATGGGGGAGGTTGCTGTAAATCCCAATGCCCCGCTGCCCGCACTGGAAATCGCAGTCGTACTGGGAACCTCGGTTCCTGTGTGGCTGCGGTTTCAAACATAGTGCATAGACTTCTTTCTGTCCTGTCACGGGACATGGCAGCCTATTCAAATGAATGGGCTCTTGCGCCTGCGCAAACCTGGTCCTTGACCCTTTCCAAAACACAGCAGCTGAAAGACCATGTTAAATGGACTGTAGTGCGTTTCTGCAAAAAAACACTGAAAAAAGCATAGGTGTGATTCAGGCCTTTCTCTTCTCTGCTCTATCCAAAATTCTGGTTATATATACACTTAAACATAAAGTTATATATTTTTACAAAACAACGTAAAATCCAATATGTCTCCCGTAATGTACTCATTGCTTGGCTATCTTAACAACTGCCATGTTACTTCCCATATGCATGAATCCAAAATCCTAAAAAAGGTATAAAATACATGGAATTTTTATTATATATTTTTTTATTATATTATATATATATATTTGATAACACAAATATTTTAGACCTTTTCCTAGTCTAGAGGGTAGCTCAAAAATTTCTGCTAAAGGAGAAGTTGACTTTTTAGTATATACATTTCTGCCTCTATTTTCTACAGTATTTGACATTTTTTTCGTTATAACATATATATATTTTTTATAATTAACATTTTTATTGATTTTTCTATATAAAGAAAGTAAAAAAACACTGTGTAACATAATTTTATGGTTAATTTTTTTCATCATTTTATTCACCACAAATACAATGTGTGGAAGCACTGGGGTTGATTTACTAAAACTGGAGTGCAAAACCTGGTGCTGCTCTGCATAGAAACCAATCAGCTTCTATTTTTTTTTTTTTTTTTTTGTGTAGCACCCTTGTCATAAGTAGGGTTGCTGGTAAATTCAGTTTGCTGGGCGGTAACTAGCCTGGCTGATTATAATAGTACTGTGGTATATTGGATTTCCTCCTAATCCTGGTTTGACTGTGGTTCTCCCTTCTGTCAGTAGGTGGCACTGTTGCCTTTGACATTAGAGTGATAAATACAGTCAAAAAGGTTATGAATATTTATGTAAAGAAAAAAGGGGGGGAATAACTGCGCTAACTCCTCGAATTGAGCAGCAACTTAAATTGCGACAAGCAACTATACAAAAAAAGATAAATAAGTTGCGCTAAATTGAAAAATATTCTCAAAAAAATAAAAATAAAAAGTGTTGATGGTGTAACCATAAACTAAGTATTAAACATATAAGTGCAGTGTCCAAAAAAATGTACAATAGTTCAAAGAATTGATCCGAAGATCCGAAATCTACCAAAATCCAAGTGTAAAAGGTGAGCCACCAGGTGTACTATCTCCTTACCGAATAAAGGCAAAAGATTCGCCCAAATGACAAAGGAGTCTTTTCCAATCCAGCGACCTCAACGTGGCTCCTCAACTTGTATGCTGTCTCAATGATAGGTGTCAAGTGCATGTGAAGAAAAAACTTCCATAGCATAATACTGTTTGTGTCATTGAATAACGGTACAGATCACCAGAAGTGCATACCACCACCCATGCTAACCCGACATGTGGTATTGAAAATGAAACAAAGTGCCAACACCCTTATATCCAATCTGCTTACCAGATGACAAATATAAACGTGCATTCAGAAGGAGAAGACCTATAAGGCCACCAGGATGCAAACAGGGACCACCACCGACAACACTGCCGCTTACCAGACACTACTAACGAATGAGCCAATGACAATCTCCTACAGGTGTCTTCAGGATGTATCGGGATGGCAGATGACAAATATAAACGTGCATTCAGAAGGAAAAGACCTATAAGGCCACCAGGATGCAAACAGGGACCACCACCAACAACACTGCCGCTTACCAGACACTACTAAAGAATGAGCCAATGACAATCTCATACAGGTGTCTTCAGGATGTATCAGGATGGCTGAACCACTCACATCTATCATCTGCAAGCGGAGGAGCTCCGCGCTGCGTCCTCCTCCCTCGGGGACTGAAACTTTTGAGTAAAGTTTCAGTCCCCGAGGGAGGAGGACGCAGCGCGGAGCTCCTCCGCTGGCAGATGATAGATGTGAGTATTATGCTATGGAAGTTTTTTCTTCACATGCAATGATACTTGACACCTATCATTGAGACAGCATACAAGTTGAGGAGCCACGTTGAGGTCGCTGGATTGGAAAAGACTCCTTTGTTATTTGGGCGAATCTTTTACCTTTATTCGGTAAGGAGATAGTACACCTGGTGGCTCACCTTTTACACTTGGATTTTGGTAGATTTCGGATCTTTGGATCAATTCTTTGAACTTTTGGACATTTTTTTGGACACTGCACTTATATGTTTAATACTTAGTTTATGGTTACACCATGAATATGTATGTGTCTCCTAGCCAATTACACTGCAACTGGAGCATGTTGGGAGAGGCTATTTATTTGGGGGAAGTCCAATGATTGTTCTCTTGCCACCCAGGCCCCTGTCTGGGGTGGGTATATGCAACTGCTGCTCTTGCTCGGTAGGCCTGAAGCCTGGGGCCCAGCCATGTGCCTGAGACTCTGCTGAGGAGAGCCTGGGTACTGCCTGGAAGTGTCAGGATAGGAGCCTCCAGAGTTCCTACATCATTCCGTGAGTTAATTGTCGTGTAGATATAGGAGACAGCTGTCCTGCCAGTACGGATTGCTGCAAGGGACTGGACCCAGGGGAGAGGAGTTGCCTCCCAGGTCAGTCTGAGTTTCACAGATTGCTGCAAGGGACTGGACCCAGGGGAGAGGAGTTGCCTCCCAGGTCATTCAGAACTTCAAGGTCTGTTTCTTGTACTGCTGTCTGCTGATATTTCTTTTTTGTATACTGAGTCTGCCAATTTGATTTTTCACTAAGGGTGTCCTGTGCCCTACCCCTCTCTCCCATTTTTTTTGTTGCTGTTGAGAAGAAATAAAACCCTTCTTGATTAAGCATAAAAGTGACTGGCGCCCATCTTTTCATTTGTTCACCACCCACTATGCCTGGTATTTTACACCATGAGCCTAGGAGGTTGGGGCGGGGAGGGGGGGGGGGATGGTGCGCTACATTTGTAAAAGCTTAATTGAATAAGCTGAAGTTAGAAGCTGATTAGCTTCTGTAGCAGAGCAGCACCAGATTTTGCACTCACCTGTTTTAGTAAATCAACCCAACAGTGAGGGCCTGGCTTGGAGTGTGATGGAGTAGGACACACATGAGGAGAGCTCCGTCTGCACCAAATCATTTACTCGATTTCCTGGCCGTAATCCTGCTGTCCACTTGCTGAGTTTTGCTCCAGTGGACATCCACAGCCGGCACACCATATCCCTCCCCCCGAAAGGCATCTAAAGGCAGCTCGAAACTTGAGAAATTTCAGCATTCAGAGTGAGAGGCCCGAGGGGAAGATGGTGGCACTTCGGCATACGACTCTGAACCTCTGGCTGCAGAAACAGCAAGACTGCTGGATGTGATCTCCATGTGTTAGGCAACCCTTACTATCCAGATCAAGGAGGTCAAGGTAGATATTTCCCTCCTGCACCAGGACTTCCACAAGCTCCGAGATTTGGTGACGAGGCAAAGACCCACATTGGTTGGACAGAAGACCTGCTGAGGCCACTACAACCTAACTGTATACAAGAAAAAGTGAAATAAACCGCGCTAACTGAACATACATCAAGCTGCTAGCACAAAAAAACGACAAATAGGTTGACAAATAGCATAAAAAAATATATAAAGTGCAGCGCTAAATTAGTGAATAAACAAAAAAGTCCATGATTAAAGGAATTCACTAAATTGATAAATAAGGTGAATGGAAGAAAGTCCCATGTAAGTAGTGCAACAAACAATCCAAAGTGATGTGTGTGGTCACAGTGGTTCCAACAGCATCAGAAAATAGATGATTATGCGCTCACCGGAGACTGTGGACCCAAAATACCATACGGCAAATGGATCAGGAAATGCTCATAAAGAAGGTCTTTGGTAACCCCCGTTACTTGTTGTAACCTCAAAATTCCTTCTCCCCCATTTCCACCATATGACTATCCACTGGAAAATCCGAGGTTACAAGTATCAGGCTGCATTCACATGTCAGCGTATAATCGCGGGCAGAACCGCCGCGGTTCCGCCCGCGATTCGGAGATTTATTGCAAATCGCGGGACGCCTAGCGTTGCCCGTTGATTTGCAATAGCCCCCCAAACGCCGAGCGATGTTGCCGCGATTTACGCCCGCCGAATCGCGGCAACATCGCGCAAACAAAATCGCGGGACGCAATACGCTCCAAAGAAGCTCTTGTACTTTTTTGGAGCGTATTGCATCCCGCGATTTTGTTTGCGCGATGTTGCCGCGATTCGGCGGGCGAAAATCGCGGCAACATCGCTCGGCGTTTGGGGGGCTATTGCAAATCAACGGGCAACGCTAGGCGTCCCGCGATTTGCAATAAATCTCCGAATCGCGGGCGGAACCGCGGCGGTTCTGCCCGCGATCATACGCTGACATGTGAATGCAGCCTCAGGGTTACCAAAGACCTTCTTTATGAGCATTACCCGACCCATTTGCCGTACGGTATTTTGGGTGCACAGTCTCCGGTGAGCGCATAATCATCTATTTTCTGATGGTGTTGGGATCTGGCAACCACTGTGACCATACACATCACTTTGGATTGTTTGTTGCACTACTCACATGGGACTTTCTTCCATTCACCCTTTTATCAATTTAGTGAATTCCTTTGATCATTGATTTATTTGTTTATTCACTAATTTAGTGCTGCACTTTATATATTTTTTTATACAACCTAAGGCCTCTTTCACACGGAGCGGACCGTATTTCGATCCGCTCCGGCACTTTTTTTTTTTTACGGACACGGATGACACTTGTGTCATCCGGTCCATATGTCCGCATATCATCCCATCCATTTGCGGATGATATACGGACATAATGTATGTCTATGGGATTGCGGATGTCAGCGTATGACACCGCTGACATCCGATTTTGCGTCCTTTCCGTTTTGTAAACTGAATAAAAATAGGGTTCTGTTCCGTTCCAAAAAATGGAACAGAACTGAAAGGACACAAATCGGATGTCAGAGGATGGTCATCCGCTGACATCCGCAATCGAATTGACATGCATTATGTCCGTATATCACCCGCAAACGGATGGGGTGATATACGGACATACGGAACGCCCATGTGAAAGAGGCCTAACTGTGTTTTAGAAATAATAATAGAAATCTGTTTTTGGATACTGCACAGCAGCTGCAGTGAGGAGTCCTGGGTGCAGATTACTGGTGTAATGAATGCCCACAATCTGTCATGTGCATACAATCTAAGGTTCACAGTGAAAACAATAAAAATCTAACAGTTGTGTGAATTTATACAATCACCACCTCCCCTATCTGAAAGAGACCTTAAAGTAGAACTAAACTCTCCTATTATTTTCAGTTAAGGAAGGCTCTCTGTGTATATATAGCCTCTGTGTATATATAGTCTCTCTCTCTTTTTCTGTATTTATAGGCGCTCTCTGTGTATATATAGGCTCTCTAAAGGCTCTCTGTGTATAAATAGTCTCTCTGTATATTTAGGCTCTCTGTGTATATACAGGCTCTCTATGTATATATAGTCTCTCTATAGGCTCTCTGTTTCAATATAGTATCTCTGTGTGTGTATACAGGCTCTCTGTAGACTTTTTGTGTATATATCGGCTCTCTGTGTATATATAGTATCTCTGTGTATATATAATCTCTGTGTGTATATAGGCTCCTAAAGGCTTTTTTGTATGTATGTATGTATATATACAGTGGGTACGGAAAGTATTCAGACCCCCTTAAATTTTTCACTCTTTGTTATATTGCAGCCATTTACTAAAATCATTTAAGTTCATTCTTCTTCCTCATGAATGTACACATAGCACCCCATACTGACAGAAAAACACAGAATTGTTGACATTGTTGCAGATTTATTAAAAAAGAAAAAACTGAAATATCACATGGTCCTAAGTATTCAGACCCTTTGCTCAGTATTTAGTAGAAGCCCCCTTTTGATCTAATACAGCCAGAAGACTTTTTGGGAAAGATGCAACAAGTCTTTCACACCTGGATTTGGGGATCCGCTGCTATTCCCCCTTGCAGATCCTCTCCAGTTCTGTCAGGTTGGATGGTAAACGTTGGTGGACAGCCATTTTTAGGTCTCTCCAGAGATGCTCAATTGGGTTTAAGTCAGGGCTCTGGCTGGGCCATTCAAGAACAGTCACGGAGTTGTTGTGAAGCCACTCCTTCGTTACTTTAGCTGTGTGCTTAGGGTCATTGTCTTGTTGGAAGGTAAACCTTCGCACTCTGGAGAAGGTTTTTGTCCAGGATATCCCTGTACTTGGCCGCATTCATCTTTCCCTCGATTGCAACCAGTCGTCCTGTCGCTGCAGCTGAAAAACACCCCCACAGCATGATGCTGCCACCACCATGCTTCACTGTTGGGACTGTATTGGACAGGTGATGAGCAGTGCCTGGTTTTCTCCACACATACCGCTTAGAATTAAGGCCAAAAAGTACTATTTTGGTCTCATCAGACCAGAGAATCTTATTTCTCACCATCTTGGAGTCCTTCAGGTGTTTTTTTAGCAAACTCCATGCAGGCTTTCATGTGTCTTACACTGAGGAGAGGCTTCCGTCGGGTCACTCTGCCATAAAGCCCCGACTGGTGGAGGGCTGCAGTGATGGTTGACTTTCTACAACTTTCTCCCATCTCCTGACTGCATTTTTGGAGCTCAGCCACAGTGATCTTTGGGTTCTTCTTTACCTCTCTCACCAAGGCTCTTCTCCCCCGATAGCTCAGTTTGGCCGGACGGCCAGCTCTAGGAAGGGTTCTGGTCGTCCAAAACGTCTTCCATTTGAGGATTATGGAGGCCACTGTGCTCTTAGGAACCTTAAGTGCAGCAGAAATCTTTTTGTAACCTTGGCCAGATCTGTGCCTTGCCACAATTCTGTCTCTGAGCTCTTCAGGAAGTTCCTTTGACCTCATGATTCTCATTTGCTCTGACATGCATTGTGATCTGGAAGGTCTTATATAGACAGGTGTGTGGCTTTCCTAATCAAGTCCAATCAGTATAATCAAACACAGCTGGACTCAAATGAAGGTGTAGAACCATCTCAAGGATGATCAGAAGAAATGGAAAGCACCTGAGTTAAATATATGAGTGTCACAGCAAAGGGTCTGAATACTTAGGACCATGTGATATTTCAGTTTTTCTATTTTAATAAATCTGCAACAATGTCAACAATTCTGTGTTTTTCCGTCAATATGGGGAGCTGTGTGTACATTCATGAGGAAGAAGAATGAACTTAATTGATTTTAGCAAATGGCTGCAATATAACAAAGAGTGAAAAATTTAAGGGGGTCTGAATACTTTCCGTACCCACTGTATATATATACACATATTTATATATATATATATATATATATATAGTCTATCTGTATATATACTGTATAGTCTCTCTGTGTGTATATACAGTCTCTGTGTGTATATATAGAAACATAGAAACATAGAATGTGTCGGCAGATAAGAACCATTTGGCCCATCTAGTCTGCCCAATATTATATATATATATATATATATATATACTGTATAATCTCCCTGTGTATACGTATATAGTCTCTGTATATATATAGTCACCCCTCACATTTTTGTAAATATTTTATTATATCTTTTCATGTGACAACACTGAAGAACTGACACTTTGCTACAATGTAAAGTAGTGAGTGTACAGCTTGTATAACAGTGTAAATTTGCTGTCCCCTCAAAATAACTCAACACTCAGCCATTAATGTCTAAACTGCTGGCAACAAAAGTGAATACACCCGTAAGTTAAAATGCCCAAATTGGGCCCAAAGTGTCAATATTTTGTGTGACCACCATTATTTTCCAGCACTGCCTTAACCCTCTTGGGCATGGAGTTCACCCGAGCTTCACAGGTTGCCACTGGAGTCCTCTTCCACTTGCCATCACTGAGCTGGTATCCGGATGTTAGAGACTTTGCACTCCTCCACCTTCCATTTGAGGATTCCCTTTTTAAAGGAAGGAAGCCTCTATTAACCACTTTACCACTAAGTACTGTAATAGTACTGCGGCAAAGTGGCTCGTTCCCATCTGACGACGTAGACCTACGTCGCCAGACTCCTCCCCTGTAGGCGCGCTCCCGCTGTTTTCATTCACAGCGGGAGTCGGGCCAGGGGAGGAGCAGCGGCGATCGCCGCTGCTCTGCCCCGATCGTCGGGGATCTAGTGTGGAGATCCAGCCGCCTGTGTAAACACAAGCGGGCGGATCTCCTCAGTGACAGGGAGTGACAGATCGGAGTGTTCACACAGTCACCTCCCCCCCCACACGTCAGTAAGCACCAGGCATACATTAACCCCTCCCTCTCCAATAAAGTTAACCCCTTCCCTGCCAGTGTCATTTTTACAGTAACAGTGCATATTTATAGCACTGATTACTGCAGTAATGTCACTGGTACCCCCAAAAGTGTCAAAAATGTCAGTCAAGGGTCCGATTTGTCCGCCGCAATGTCGCAGTCACGCAAAAAAAATCGCAGATCGCCGCCGTTACTCGTTAAAAAAAAAAACACCAAAAATGACATAAATCTTTCCCTTTGTTAGTAAACGCAATAACTTTTGCGCAAACCAATCAAAATACGCTTATTGCGATTTTTTTTTACCAAACATGGGTAGCAGAAAACAAATTGGCCAAAAATTGAAAAAAAAATTGTTTTTTACATCTTTTTTGGGGGGAATTTCATATAAAAAAATTTGAAAAATATTGTTATTTTCTCAAAATAAACGCTCTTTTTTTGTTTATAGCGCAAAAAAGTAAAAATCGCACAGGTGATCAAATACCACCAAAAGAAAGCTCTGTTTGTGGGAAAAAAAGACGTGAATTTCGTTTGGGTACGGCGTCGCACGACCGCGCAATTGTCAGTTAAAGTCGCACAGCGCCGAATCGCAAAAAGTGGCCCAGACGTAAGACAGCAAAATGCTCTAGTGGTAAAGTGGTTAAAGATGATGCATAAGAAAGCCAGCAAACAGTTTGCTGAAGACAAGCAGACTAAGGACATGGATTACTGGAACCATGTCCTGTGTCTGATGAGACCAATATAAACTTATTTGGCTCAGTTGGTGTCAAGCGTGTGTGGCGGCAACCAGGTGACGAGTACAAAGACAAGTGTGTCTTGCCTACAGTCAGGCATGGTGGTGGAAGTGTCATGGTCTGGGGCTGCATGAGTGCTGCCAGCACAGTTCATTGAGGGAACCATGAATGTCAACATGTACTGTGACATACTGAAGCAGAGCATGACCCCCCTCTCTTTGAAAACTGGGCCACAGGGCAGTATTCCAACATGATAACGACCCCAAACACACCTCCAAGACGATCACTGCCTTGCTAAAGAAGTTGAGGGTAAAGGTAATGGACTGGCCAAGCATGTCTCCAGACCTAAACCCTATTCTGCATTTGTAGGGCAAATTCAAATTTCAGAAGACTGCTTTTTTTGTTCTATTTTTATTTTCTTCTATTCTATTCTTTTATATTCTTTTCTATTAAATTCTTTTATATTCTATTCTACTCTGTTCTTTTATATTTTATTCTATTTTTTATAGTCTATTATGTGTATTCTATTCTATTCTATTCCTTTATTTTCTATTCTATTTTTTATCTATTATTATTGTTTTATTCTATTCCTCTGTAGCAAGATTCCCAGCCATTTTGCTGGATATGGGTCCGCCTGGGTTACCGCTAGCAACAACAGCACATTTAAGCATGTTCTCCAAGTGTGAGCACTGAGACAATGACCAGTCCATTATCTTTGGGTTTTTTGTATTTATTGAGAACTTGGAGAGGAGAAGGGATGAGTGGGATACTCCTTTGGCTCAACAATGCAAGGGACAACTGAAAAATGCTGATTGGCGCTGACTT
This sequence comes from Pelophylax lessonae, assembly GCF_965119305.1. NCBI lineage: Eukaryota > Metazoa > Chordata > Amphibia > Anura > Ranidae > Pelophylax > Pelophylax lessonae. The sequence goes on along the minus strand of NC_138775.1, from coordinate 254,670,936 downwards.
GATGCTGGCTAGATGCCAGTCAACGCCAGATGATGCTGGTTAATGCTGGCTTGCTGCCTGTTAACTCCAAACTGACTTTTGACTCCTCTCTTGTATAAAGAAGTTCTTTTTAAGCTCCCTTAAGCACTCCTTGCTGAGGTAGCTACTTGTATGACTGCTGCACTGCTGAACACTTCAGGGCCCACACCAGCGCTTTCTTTCACTCACTTATCTTCAGGGCTTAGACTCCGGCACCCCCTTTCTAAGCCTTCTCTACTGGTTAGCTGGCTCCTGGATCCCTCTGACCTTCTGGAGTGGTCCTGAAGAAGCGTGCTGGGGCACGTGAAACGTTTTGACGTCACGCATTGAGCTCCCCACTCCACCCCGCACCCGGGCGAACAGACCCTCCAACGAAGCCGGCTGACTACTGAGGAACATACTTCACTGACTGAAAGCCTTAGGAGGAAAGGGCAGTTCTTCCGGCTCACAACCTAGCGAGTCTCCAGACTCTGCGAGTAACGGACAACACCGGAAAAACTAATGAAAGTGGAATTCACTGTCTTCCCTGCCAGGGCCGGGTAAGAGACATCTTTCAACTTATTGCTGTGATGTTATGATAGACACGCCAGACTATATATTATGAGCCAGGAGCTCTTTTGGACTGTCTTGAATGAACTGACCAATGACCTATTCACAGTGTATGCTGTCACTTCCTTCATTGCCGGTGCAGCCCTTTATGCTGGAGACTATTTGCCAACCCTTTCTCGATATGTGCAGAGATGGAGGACTGATTGGAGGTGCTTGAGCCGGGTGAGCTACTCTATTGTTTCTGAGCTCTCATTTTGTGAATGAACTTACTTAGTTCCAAAATTGAGCAAACACTGTGGAGCTCACAGCCCAGACCAGATACTTGGATATGATAAGGCTCTAACTGAATTATCTGGAGGTGCTATCCTTCACCCCATATTATACATACATCCAGGGCCGTCTTTAAGGCAGGGCAAAAGGGGCAGCTGCCCTGGGCCCCATCATTGTTGTGGGGCCCAAAGCAGCTGCCTCATACTTGCCAACTATCCCTGTTTAAATTCCCTTAAAGTTTTAGTCCCATAGCTGCCCAGCTCTGCCCTATTGCCATGTGCAGATGACTCCCCTGCAGACCCTGTGTTTACCTGTAAATAACCTGCAATGATATGTAAATTGTGTGGCATTAATATGTAAATAGCCGCGGACCAGCTGCATTGATATGTAAATAGAGGCAGCATTCATATGTATATCATGACACCCTGAGGTCATATCCATCTTCACTTCTGTTGAATGCTGCCCACTGGGAAGGTAAAGGCTTGAAAGTCCTGTCTACAACTGAGGTCATTAAGCCGCCTACCATCAGCCTGTTCTGCAAAGGTAAGTAAATTGGAGGGGAACCTTTTTTCAAAACACCATGGTGGCACAGCACCCTGAATTTTGGTGGATGTGAATACGCACATCTCAGCAGATGAGTGAAGGTGTCATTAACAATTAATGCCACTGCTGTGTACCATGTGAAGGGCAGCACATTTCTGTGGTGTCAGGAAAACAATTGTGCATGTTTTACTGACACAAGAAATGTGAATGCAGTCTAAATGTCTCAGTTACATTGGTGGTCAGTGTAAATCTTCTCATTACATTGGGCTTGGTGAAAAATCCTTTCATTCACACTAGTGGTCAATGTAAATGCCCCCCTTACTTTGGTTGTCAGTGTAACTTCTTCATTACATTGGTGATCAGTGTACATTACCTTTACAGTGGTGGTAAGTGCAGAATTGCCCTTTCCCCAGCAATGCCACTGATCCCAGGAGTTCTAGTATCCCTAGGAGTTTTCTATCTATTGATGGGTCCCCTCACCTCCCCAGTCCATGGTGTGCACCAAGAAACCAATCAGTGGGCAGTAATGATGTGCAATAACCTCTTGCAACCAATTATTGATCAGTAAGGATGTTCAGTAACCTCTAGCAACCAATCAGTGAGCAGTGTTATTGTACAGTAATCTCTAGAAACCAATCAACAAGCAGTAGTCATGTGCTGTAACCTCGAGCAAATAAACAGTGAGCCATAGTGTGTGCTGTAACCTCTAGCAGTCAGTCAGTGAGCAGTAATAATACACTGTAACCTCTGGCAACCAATTGCAATTGCTGCCTGATCTGATTAAGTAAACCGATTTTGAGTCTAGCTGCTGTTTATTGTATGTCTCAGAGAAGGTGGAGAGCGAAATTGCATGGGGGGCCCAAGAAAATGTTTGCCCAGGGTCCAATCAATATTAAAGACGGCCCTGCATACATCCTACCGCAAGATTCCTGGGAGGCCTCTATCTGTTTAGACCAGCTTGGTCACGATATCGCTATTGTTCTCCACCAGGGGCCAGGAAACTTACATGGACTCTTTTTAGGAAGTCACTTCATATCCTTTCTTTTGCCGTGTTCCACACAACCTCACATCAAAGGGCTGGGAAACCCCTACAGCCCGAACTTTGGTTGAGGGATCTGCTCTTTATGGCCAGCCAGTAACCAAGTTGAGGTCTTGTTCAGCTTACATACTCATCTACAAGGAAATTAACTTTTTTCCACTTTGATCACTTATACGGTGCAGAAACAATACAGCTGGCCTAGTGTATGGGGTGGTGTGGTCCTGGGTGTGGGGTGGAGTGATTTTGAGCTCTTGGTGTGTTTTATTGTGGGTGGACATTTGTATATCTGGGAGAGATTTCACAGGTCCTCTTGTCATTACCAGGCACCTATTGTGTTTGTTTTTTTATGGTATGATATTTCCTCAATAAAGTATTTTTTGCTATTCTTTCACAAACCAGTGTTGAGCCATACTTTGCAACTTCTTAGATTTTTTTGTTTGTGAACTCCTGGATCCCTCTGACATTCTGGAGTGGTCCCCTCTCCTAAGCAGACCCCTGGGCGGTTTTGAGTACTCACAACACTGTTTTTCTTTGAAACTTCTGCCCAGCAGCTCCGCTCGGTCCACAGCATACTGGATCCCTCTCCCAGCAGCTCAGCTTAACCTTCATCCTCTAGGCCAGTGGTTCTCAATTCCGGTCCTCGGGACCCACTAACAGGCCAGATTTTAAGTATTACCTTGGGGGATGCAGACTAGAATACTGCAATCACTGAGCAGCAAATGAGATCACCTGTGATGTAATTTAGTTATCTTGCAAACCTGGCCTGTTGGTGGGTCCCGAGGACCGGAATTGAGAACCACTGCTCTAGGCCGACTGCCCAGGACACCTTCACTAGCGCTGACAGGAAGAGAGAGACAGCCATCATCCTCCTCCTGGGACTCTGCTTCCTGCCAAAGACACTCTGTCATGCGCTCCCCTCAGACTTATATCCCATCCCAGGGTGCATTGCGGCAGGTTCTGCCCACTGAGACTGATATAAGCCCTGGTGTGCTATTGGTTGGGTTTCCTCCACTGTCCAACAAGAGCCCTTATTGGATACAGTGGGGAGACTCCAAAAGCTCAACAGACACACCTGGAAACACATGACAGTCTAGCTGAACAATGAGGCCCCCCCTGATAAGCAGACAGGGCCACAATATAGTTTTCCAACCACCTACCTAGGAGGGTGCTACACCTCTATTTTCCATTCTATTCTATTCTGTTTTATTATGTTCTATCCTTTTATTTTATTTGCTATTCTATTCTATTCTACTCGGCTTGAGATTTGGACGTCATATGACATATTGTGGTATGGAAGTGGTTAGTATCACTAAAAGCAAAACTTTCTTTTAGTTTTGGATAGAGTGGAGAGGGCTGAGAACCCCTGTCAGTTTTTACTGCTGTCTGTGGTCCCATTAGGGAGTTTCATCCTCTCTATTTGTCCTGGTTACCGTTATTTTTGAAAGTGAAAGTAAAAGTAAATCCCAAATTTTTGGTTGTCCCCAGAAAAGTAATAGAGGGGAAATCTTCCAATGGTGACACTAGTTCTGGTGACCCGGGGGTCCCCAAGATAATGCCTTAATTTGCAGGGATTTCCTCTCACTTCCTGTTTGGCTATGGGAAAGAAAATGAAGGTAAATCTCCCCAATGGGACAAAGATGGCAAAAATAAACCCTACAAGGGTTTAACCCTCCCATTCTCTATCCAGAATGAAAAAAAAAAAAAAAAAGTTTGCATACAGTTCCTTTCGCTGCCAGGTCTGTACGTCGTACGGACTTGAAAGCGGGGGGGATATCACACACAATCCGGTGGTGTTGCTGCCCGATTGCTCTTACAAATCCTCGGTACCCCCCGCACGCATGCCCCCCGCCATGCTTACAGCAGGGCTCCACTTGCCCATCTGTGGGCCCGGGACTGACATTTTATTTATTTTAGGTACTTATATAGCGCTGTCAATTTACGCAGCGCTTTACATATACATTGTACATTCACATCAGCATAGCATAGCTCAACCTGACATAGCAGAACACGTCCGCTCTCCTCCCATTCTTGCTGTGACCAGGAAAGTGATGTCCATAACGTTACTTGTGGGTTAGCATCTAGGTGTCCCCGGCCCGCTCAGCCGGGAAGGAATGTTTTACAATGCGATCTGCATTGCAAAACATTCAGTGGAGTTCAAAGGAGACATACAGGGTCTTTTAAGACCCTGCACATCTTAATAAAGAGAATCTGTCACCTAAAAATGATCACTTTTTATCTCCTATGCGTTGAAAAAAGAAAAGTAAAGTAAAAAAAAAATTATTTTTACACCCAAGCACATAAAATACCCCCTCAAAAAGTTTTGAGGTCCCCCCCACCTCTACATATAGGCACGTACGGACGGGGGGTGCCTACACATGAAAAGGTTGATTAGGGTACACATGTTACATATGCCGCGCACGTCGGAGTGAGAGCAATAATTCTAGCACAAGAGCTCCTCCGTAACACCAAACTGATAGCTATAGTAGGCTTTTGAAGCGTGGCCTATAGAAATTAAAGGGTACTGAAGTTTGTCGCCATTTCACAGGCGCTCACAAATTTAAAGTGCTTGTAAAGTTACAAGCAATACTTTTGCCCATTACAGCCATTGTGTTTTAACTTACATGTCACTGTCTTTTATGTAGTCCAAATCTGCACCTTTTAGTAGTAATCGCTCGATGTTTAGTGAAGTGACGTCACCGGCACATGCGCATTTTGTCCCCCAGTCATGGCACGCTTACTGTGCCGTCTAATATATCCTCTTGCCATGCCTCTGTCATCAGCACTTGCGGCATCGCACTGCAGTATCGCGCTATTGTTGACCCATTGAGGATTTCCTGAAGGACCCCATGTGACTTGCTATGTCACATGGGGGTGTCAACCTCAGCCCTGATGATCAGTGGAGCGAGCAGATCCATATAACCTTTGCTGACTTTACAGTTTTATACACTGAGCAAAAACAAGGCTGGGCTGATTTCTAATGCACATGTGCAAGATTACAGGCAATCATGAAGGAAGATGGGCGAAAATCTACTCCGTGCTGGAAGCTGAATAGAGCAACCAATATGGCGCAGGCCTCGGCCAGGATACTCGGAAATTGAATGAAACTATAAAACTATTATGAAAGAAGCTTTTGGCAGAAATAACAATGCACTGTGCTATGTAAAGATTTAGACCACATGTGTCAAACACAAGGCCCCGAGGGTCGAATGCGGCCCTCCAGGCCATTTCATGTGGCCCTACCACCTCTCCTGCAGCTTCCCCTGCAGCTTCATGCAGGCAGCAGCACAAGTGGGGTGCGCTGTGATGTAAGGGAAGGCGGGGGAATCTTGACTTCTGATGGTGGGGGGCTCCTATAATCTGATGTAAGGGGGCTTGGGTTGCTCTGGACATCTGCTTACCATCAAAATGAGAATAACACAGTTCTATGCCAGTTGAAAAGGAGGGTCGCACACTGCTAGTATCATTCGCAAGAAACTTTATAGGAGACTTCTCAGAGAGAGCACCATGGCAGAACCATGTTCTGCCTGGGCATTCTCCAATAAAGCTTCTTGTGGGTGATAGCAGTGGTGTGCGACCCTCCTTTTTAGACATCATCTGCTACAGGAGTTTGAGTGGGCTCCATGCCAGTCTGCACCTGCCCTTCACAGCTTAAGTCTGTAGTAGTAATAATTGAATGTACAGTCAATTTTTTAATATGATAAATAGTAGATACATTTATATAGTCTTACAGATACAACTGGCCCTTTGAAGGCAACCATAGTGCTAATGTGGCCCGCAGTGAAATTGAGTTTGGCACCACTGATTTAGACTATTGGCCTTATGTTTAATGATGGTTTTGCCAGTGTTCCGTGAAAATTCCCTACCCTCGTCACTTCCGGTGCACCTACGTCGCACCTTCGTCATGGAACAGCTGAGCAGGTTACCATTGCGCATGCTCAGAGGTCCGAAGGGTAGGGAATTTTCACGGGGTAGTGTGCTGTAACGTTACACCGCATCAGCTGTTGCCGCGGAAACATTAAAACATCTCGGCTGCAACATGAAATCATCTCCGCTCCTACCCCTGTCACTTCCCTGATCTCGGCTACTAAATGTAAAAGCGGCGGGTCTATGAAAAATATAAATCACGGAGCCGAGATCTCCGTGATTTATATTTTCATAGACCCGCCGCTTTTACATTTAGTAGCCGAGATCAGGGAAGTGACAGGGGTAAGAGCAGTGATGATTTAATGTGGCAGCGGAGATGTTTTAATGTTACCGCGACAACAGCTGATGCGGTGTAACGTTACAGCACACTACCTCATGAAAATTCCCTACCCTCCGGACCTCTGAGCATGCGCAATGGTAACCTGCTCAGCTGTTCCATGACGTAGGTGCACCGAAAGTGACGAGGTATGGAATTTTCACGAGGTATGGTTTTTTAACTTTACACCGGCTGAGTTTACTTCCTATTTAAGGGATTGGCTTGTTGGTTATCTGATTACTGGGCACAAACTCGTAATTTATTGCATTTGTTTGCCCTAAAATTCACTTTAGTGTGATTTTCACTGAAATTTGGCATTTCCTAGACCTTGGCGGCAATATCATGTGACATGTATATAAATGAGACTCCTAAGGTGGACTCTGATTGTAAGGGGACTCCAATGGGTTCCTGATATATGAGTGTAGCGTTACACCCCCCCCCCCCCCCCCAGGAGCCACTGGATACTGGGTCCTCCTATTCCTGCACATCCAGGCAACTTGCATTTCTGACTTTTATCCAGACACAAGTAATAAGTCCATGACCTTGTTTTAGTTGTTTTATTGGGGGAAACAACTTGGATAGGGTATAGGGATTGTGGAATGCCCAACTTTACTTCAAGAAACATCAGATGAGAACAACTTTCTTCTGTATATACAAAAATGAAGATCCTGGGCTTTACTCTCTCCGGAATAATCACAGTCTTTATGGATCAGTGGCAAAGATCTTTATGATCCAGGAGCTCTCAGTCCCCTTTAGTGAAAAAGCACCAAGTCCCAAACTGTATTCAGGAATATTTTTGTCTTCTCCTTAGAACCTCAAACAGTTCTGACACTTGCAGATGCTACCAGCCCGCCTGGCTGCCTTTACTACCAGTCCACCTTGCTGCTTCTGAAGAACGCCCCAGGACAAGGGATTGGGATTTAGCACAATGCAGTCCCTTAAAAGTATGCTACAGATCTTCCCATGCAAGCCCAGATGTCTTCTGCACAAGACCCAAAGGTAATGGAGATCCCTCTCTTAGGTTTTCATCTCCTACCTTTCCTCAGCTCCTGCCTGGAGGCAGAGCCCCCAAGACCCAAGGTCCCCTCTCAGGCCACGCAACAGCAACCTCAGCACTCCATCTTCCATCCGACTCCCCTGCTGGCAAGGTTCCACCATTTTGAAGGGCTGACCCAGCCACCCTGCCAGGCCCTCCACCTGGGGATTGGCAAGATTCCCTCAAGTATGCAGATCAGGACCACTAATTTCCAGAAGCTTCTCCAAGCTTCTAGATCTAAAGGGAATAACCAGAGACTTGTGCTTTAGAGCCATCCAGCCTGGCCTGCAGTTACCCAACCTAATTACAGCCTCACACAACTAACATGATTCATACCAAATAAATTTACCTACACTAGTTGTTTATTAGAGGATACTAGATGGAGTACTCTGACGGGTACTCTTATGTAAGGGGGAACTTTACTTTGTTTTTCTGAAGTTCTTTTCACTTTTCTATTAAATCATATCATGCTGATTCCAAAAATATCCATGTAAAGCTTTTTCATTCTTTTATTATTCATTGATTTATTAAGAAAATATGTTTTCAGCCTGCAAATATGTGTTAAATTCACAATGTAGCCCTTGTAGTGAAAAGTTTGGAGACCCCTATGTTAGGGTCCCCTGTAATGCTACCAGTAGAATAGGGTGAGGGACACCTGGGGACGTTTCATTTTTGCTTGTTTTTAGCGCTGAAATCCTCTGTGCCCCCCTCTGAAAGGCAATGAGCTGCCATTATGGAAAATTAAGATGTTGGGATATGCCTGCAGACATGGTCTCTGTTCAGTGGCCAGAGGGAAATGTGAGCACTGCAGACTGAACCCTAAACCCTGAGAAGTAAATTCTGTCTCTTTATTCTTATTGGATGTTAGGAGAATTCTAAAAAGTGACATAGCTGCACATCTATGTTTAAAGACAGAAAATTGATATCCTAAACATCCTTAAAGGGAGCATGAGTTGGCTGATGCTCCTACTCTGTTCCCTTCCAGCAGGCCCAGTTTGCATCTTCTCTCCAGCCGGGGCTGCCTTCCCCCTCCTCATTGGGCTGTGGCGCTCTGTATGTGTATCACAAGCCCAGGGCTTTGGGCCCTAGCGTTCCTGCCCTCCCTGCTCCATACCTGTATCTCTGCTGGATTCTACGTTGCTGACCCTTGCTCGGGTTATAGTCTACTCTTTTGGATTGTGGCCGTCTTTGACCTGAGACTGTGTACTGGATTATGCTTATCTTCTGCCTCTCCTGACCTCAAAACCATCTTCTGGATTTTGTTTGCCTGCAGCCTGCCCTGGTGCCACAGCCCTTTCCTGACCTGCCCCAAGACTACAGGTACCCTTTCCTGTTATCTTTGCTCAGTCCCGGTGTCATTTGGCCTGGGACTATAGCATTGTGTACTAATACCTGGAGGCAAGAAAGTACATGCTTGTGTTAGGAATAGTGTGGGTGGTAGTGTTAGGGTTATAGGGAAAGTTTGTGTTAAAGTTGGTGTGGGTGGTAGGGTTAGTGTTAGGGTTATAGTTAGTGCTTGTGTTAGGGTTAGTGTGGGTGGTAGGGTTAGTTTAGGATTACAAGGAGAGTTTGTGTTAAAGTTGGTGTGGGTGGTAGGGTTAGTGTTAGGGTTAACGTTAGTGCTTGTGTTAGGGTTAGTGTGGGTGGTAGGGTTAGTTTAGGATTACAAGGAGAGTTTGTGTTAACGTTTGTGTGGGTGGTGGAGTTAGTGTTAGGGTTATAGTTAGCGCATGTAGTAAGGTTAGTGTGGGTGGTAGGGTTAGTGTTATAGTTAGTGCTTGTGTTAGGGTTAGTGTGGGTGGTAGGGTTAGTTTAGGATTACAAGGAGAGTTTGTGTTAAAGTTGGTGTGGGTGGTAGATTTAGTGTTAGGGTTAAAGTTAGCGCATGTAGTAAGGTTAATGTGGGTGGTAGGGTTAGTGTAGGATTACAGACAGAGTTTGTGTTAGGGTTAGTGTGGGTGGTAGGGATAGTTTAGGTTTACAGGGAGAGTTTGTGTTAAAGTTGAGGGCAATGAACCAATGTGCTAACCAAAAAAATAATGAATAGATAAAGGGAGGATGGGTGGTAGGGTTACTTTAGGGTTACAGGGGGAGTTTGTGTTAGAGGGGGTTTGGGTGGTAGGGTTAGTGTTAAGGTCATAGTTAGTGCTCGTGTTAGGGTTAGTGTGGGCGGTAGGGTTACTTTAGGGTTACAGGTGGAGTTTGTGTTAGAGTTGGTGTGGCAGGTAGGGTTAGTGTTAGGGTTATAGGGTGAGTCTATGTTAATCTTACTGTAGGTGTATGTGTTAGATTTTGTGTTACAATCATAGATAGGGTGTATATTAGAGTGTATGTTACAGTACAAGGAGGGTCAGAATGAGGGTTAGTGATTATTGGAGGGACATTTAATCAGAAGACAATTGTGGTCATAATAGGGGTTGGTGGGATTAAAAAAAAAAAAAAAAAAAAAGTAAAACCGCCCATATGACTTAGCCGTATGATAGAAATAGAAAACATAATCCCAAAGAAGAATTTATTGGTGAGGACCTAAGAGAGCTGGAATCAGAGGATTAAAGGAGGTGACCAGGGGTCTTCGAGAGCTATAGCGCCAGAGAGAAAGAGCGGGAGAGATTTGTAGCACAACGTTCTTGGACTGTTTTCAGAGTTGGTGCAGCAGCTTCATCAAATGCTTATATAGCTTTAGCTTATTTCACTTACTTAGCCTGAATCCATGGGTGGATTCAGGCCTACTTCCCTCTTAGGAAGAATTCCAGGTATAGCCATAGTTACATAGCTTGGCTCCAGCTTGGACTTGTAACTATGCATATATCATACTCATGGAATCCCTTTAGAAGCTGGAAATCGCTGCAGTAGACACTACTAGTACAGTGATCTCCACTAGCTTTCAGGTAGAGATTTAACATTTCCAGAAATTTTGAAGCCATGAAAAAAACATTTTTTCTTGTTTTTTTTTCTGAAAAAAAAAATGGGAATTTTCACGAAAAAAAAAAATCAGTGTGGTGTCGTTTACAAATTGAAAGTCATTTTGTTATACTAGGAAGGTGAAATATAGTGTATATGTACCACTGACTTTTAATGGAATATAGTTGTATCTGGACCTCTTAGCAGTGGTGTGGCGCTTCAATTTCAATTCCCATTACATAGGCTGAGATTATGTCATCAGCTGCAGGCAGGAGGAGGCATTTACTCAATTTCTCCCCAGTGATCAGACCACCGCATCGTAGTTTTGTAACAGTCATAAGGTAAGTGAGTGCAGCAGGGGCTGCTCTTTTGGGAGTTATTATCTAAGCTTCCGTTCTCATCTTTCAGTGTCTAGTGCTTTAACGGGCATTGTGGCAGCTGCCAATGTACCAGCCAATGGCGAGTACTAAATAAGGCACTGATTGCCTGCCAGGTAAAAAATGGATTTCCACTGGCAGCGATATTCTCCTTAGACAGAAGGAAGACAATTAGGCAAACTTAGTCATGAAATCAGGGGAAAGCTGAAATGTTACTTTTAGCAGTTTAAGGCCCCTTTCACACTTGTGCTACTTGTCCTGCGACTTGGGGCTTCAAAGTCGCATGACAAGTCGTACTCCATGATTTCCAATGTGTACTGTTCATATCTGTGCGACTTCATGTCGCAGTGACTTCAAAGTAATCCCTGCACTACTTTGGTCAGAGTTTGATGCGTTTTGAGGTCCAAAGACCTCAAGATTACACAGGCATTGCTTCAGGTCCAGTCAAAATCGTGGCAAAATCGCAGAAAAATTGCGTGACTTTTAGGTCACACATGTGTGAAAAGGGACTAAATTAAACAATCCATTTAAAGTTAACTTTTTTAGTAACTTTATAAGCCCACATGAATAAATTCCTGATATGTTATAGTGTATACAGCAGGGCTTGACAAATTTGCCTGAAATCTAGGAGCCAGCTAAAAAAGTTAGGAGCCAGTTTTTTTGTTTTTTTAAACAAACAACCAAGCTTTACATCCAAAACAATAACATACTAAATTTATACATAAAGACAACTAGAACCCCACTCTCCTCTACAGTGCAATCTGATGGAAACAGACTGTCTGTCTGTTTCCATCCGATGCCATCTGATCCAATCCACGGGATGGATAGAAAATAGAACCACCACCCGTCTGTTTTTGGTGGACAAGATCAGATGGCAGCAGATTACCGCTCCATAGAGGAGACTGAAGGGTCCGATCAGGTCTGCCTGAAAAACTGACAGGCGGATCTGATCAGACAGCCCGTATGAAAGGGGCCTTCGGCTGTGTGGCTGTGGCATGGCGATGAGGAAAAAAAAAAAAAAATATATATATATATATATATATATATATATATATAATTTTTTTTATTAATAATAATTGAAAAAAAAAAAGAAATTTTTTTTTATAATAATTGAAACAAAAAGAATAAATTATTATTTTTTTTAATAATTTAAAAAATAAATAAATAATAATAATAATAACCACACTCCCTGTCCACTTACCTTTAACCACTTACCGCCCGCCCGCCGTCATATGACGGCGGGACGGTGCGGCTATTATCCTGGGCGGACGTCACATGACGTGACCCAGGAAATGCACGGCAGGCGCGCGATCGCTGGCGCGCCGCCGTGCACTGCCGGTGTCGGGGTGTCCCCGGGACACCCCCCGTCACCGGCAGGGGGGAAACAGCCACTGGGCGTGGCTGTTTCCCACGTGATCGGCTGTGTTCCAATGACACAGCCGATCACAATGGAGGCGGCCGGGAGATGACCGCGCATGCGCGATCCGGAGCGCGCAGCGCGGTCACGTCGGTGGCACTGTGTTCCGTAGGAACACAGCTGTCACTGGCAGTAGTAAACAGTCACTGATAGTGACTGTTTACTATGTGATCGGCTGTGAATCCATTCACAGCCGATCAGAAAATGTAAACAAAGAGCAGTAACTCACTGTTACTAGCTCTTCTCTCCTCATACAGTTTCCAGTATGAGGGGAGAAGAACTAGAAATAGTGAGTTACTGCTCTGTGTACCTGCAAAAGTAAAATCACACCAATAAAGGCCCCCCCCAATGTCCCCTGTCACCCAACAGTCACCTCATCAGTGCCCAGAAATTGACACCCATAACGTTCACATGTGAGCGCAGCGATCGCGGGCAGAATCACCGCGATTCTGCCCGCAATCCGGAAATTATTGCAAATTGCGGGACGCCTGTGCGTTGCCCGTTTTTTGCAATAGCACCCCAAACGCTGTGCAATGTTGCCGCCATTTCCGCCTGCCGAATCGCGGTAACATCGCGCAAACAACGCATGACGCCCAAAAAAGGTACAAGAGCTTCTTTGGGGCGTCATGCGTTGTTTGCGTGATGTTACCGCGATTCGGCAGGCGGAAATCACAGCAACATCGCACAGCGTTTGGAGTGCTATTGCAAATCACAGGCAACGCACAGGCGTCCCGCAATTTGCAATGATTTCTGGATCACGGGCAGAATCGCAGTGATTCTGCCCGCGATCGCTACGCTCACATGTGAACATAGCCTAAAATTCACCGGTCACCAGAGACTGCCATCAGTACCGCCGTGCACCATCGCCCGTCACCTGTCACCCATCAGTGACCATCACCTGTCACCCCATCAATCACCGTCACCTGTCACCCCATCAGTCATCGTCACCTGTCACCTCATCAGTCATCGTCATCTGTCACCCTATCAATCATCGTCACTTGACACCCCATCAGAGATCGTCACTTGTCACCCCATCAATCATCGTCACATGTCACCCCGTCAGTGATTGTCATCTGTCACCCCATCAATCATTGTCACTTGTCACCTCATCAATCATCGTCACCTGTCACCTCATCAGTCATCGTCACCTGTCACCCCATCAGTCATCGTCACCTGTCACCCCATCAGTCATCGTCACCTGTCACCCCATCAGTCATTGTCACCTGTCACCCCATCAGTCATTGTCACCTGTCACCCCATCAGTCATCGTCACCTGTCACCCCATCAGTCATTGTCACCTGTCACCCCATCAGTCATCGTCACCTGTCACCCCATCAGTCATCGTCACCTGTCACCCCATCAGTCATCGTCACCTGTTTGCCATATACATGCAATCACTTACTGACCGCCTAACGACTATATGTGTTGGCCATTAAAAGCTAAATACTGGGGTTATGGCAGCAGATAGCCCCCATAACCCCGGTATTTTTTGAAACGGCGGGCGGTCGGCTTTCAGATAAGGGTGGTCCCAGTGGCGGATTCGCCGCGGAATTACCCTTACGGTGCAGGGGAACAGGTGCTCCCCCCCCCCCTCCTGCCGCGTCCCAGACGTTTTCCCAGCTTACCGGACCCGCCGGCAGCGGGGAAAACTATCCGGTCCCGGATCCTCAGAGACAGGAAGTCGAGTGAGGGCAAGATGGCCCTCACTCAACTCTATGGTCTTGGAGGACCGGAGCTACGTCAAAAGACGTTGCCTAGCAACCGGTTTAAAGGGCCGCTTTTTTTTTTTTTGCTTTTTTTTTTTTTCCTCTTTCAACAATTTTTTTTTTTTTTTCTTTTTTAGTGTAGTTGTGAGGTGTGAGGTCTTTTTGATCCCAGATCTCACAATAAAGAGGACCTGTCATGCCTATTTCTATTACAAGGGATGTTTACATTCCTTGTAATAGGAATAAAAATGATCAAAACATTTTTTTTTTTTAAACTGTGTAAAAATAAAAAAATAATAAATAAAATAAATGGGAAAAAAAAATAAAAAAAAAATTAAAGTGCCCTGTCCCCGTTAGCTCTCGCGCAGAAGCAAACGCATACGCAAGTCCCGCCCACATATGTAAACGGTGTTCAAACCATACATGTGAGGTATCGCCGCGATCGTTAGAGCGAGAGCAATAATTTGAGCCCTAGACCTCCTCTGTAACTCTAAGCTAGTAACCTGCAGAAATGTTTAAAATGTTGCCTATGGGGATTTTTAAGTACCAATGTTTGGCGCCATTCTGTGAGCATGCGCAATTTTGAAGCATGACATGTTGGGTATCTAATTACTCGGCGTAACATTATCTTTCACATTATGGAAAACAAATTGTGCTAAATTTACTGTTTTCTTATTTTTTAGTTCAAAAAAGTGAATTTTTTTCCAAAAAATCGCATCTGGAAGACTGCTGCGCAAATATGGTGTGCTAAAAAATATTGCAACGATCTCCATTTTATTCTCTAGGGTCTCTGCTAAAAAAAAATATATAATGTTTGGGGGTTCCAAGTAATTTTCTAGCAAAAAAAATGATTTTAGCTTGTAAACACCAAGTGTCAAAAATAGGCCCAGTCTTAAAGTGGATAAATGGACAACTTTGTGTAAAGCGCTACTTGCATGTTAGGCCTATGTGTGTGGCCAGGCTGTGAAAAAGTGTTACATATGTGGTATCGCCATACTCAGGAGGAATAGCAGAATGTATTTTGGGGTGCAATTTTTGCTATGTACATGCTATGTGTTAGAAATATTGCATAAATGGACAGCTTTGTGTAAAAAAAAAATGTGTTTTCATTTTCTTTCCACATTTTCCAAAAACTTGTGGAAAAAAATGACATATTCAAAAGGCTCATTATGCCTCAAAAATTATACGTTGGGCTGTTTGCTTTCCAAAATGGGGTCATTTTATGGGGGTTTCCATTGTCCTGGTGCTCCAGGGCCTTCAAAAGTGCGATAGGTTGTCAGGAAATTATATGTGTAATTTGTGCTCCTAGAATGCCGGACGGGGCTACTTGAATGTTAGGCCTCTGTATGTGGCCAGGCTGTGAAAAAGTCTCACACATGTGGTATTGCCATACTCAGGAGGAGTAGTAGAATGTGTTTTGGGGTGTAGTTGCAAGTATACATGTGCTGTGTGAGAGAAATAACCTGTTAATATGGCAATTTGTAAAAAAAAAAAAAAAAAAAAAAAAAAATCATTTTGCAAAGAGTTGTGGGAAAAAATGACAACTTCAAAAAACTCACCATGCCCCTTATTAAATACCTTGGAATGTCTACTTTCCAAAAAGGGGTAATTTGGGGGGTATTTGTACTTTCCTGACTTTTTAGTGTCTCAAGAAATGAGATAGGCCGTCAGTACATCAAGTGTGATCAATTTTCAATGAATAGCACCATAGCTTGTGGACTCTATAACTTTCACAAAGACCAAATAATATACACTTACTTAGGTTATTTTTACCAAAGATAAGTAGCAGTATAAATTTTGGCCAAAATTTGTGAAGAAAAATGACTAATTTGCAAAATTTTATGACAGAAACAAAGAAAAATGCGTTTTTTCACAATATTTTCAGTCTTTTTTTATTTAAAGCACAAAAAATAAAAAACCCAGTATTGATCAAATACCATCAAAAGAAAGCTCTATTTGTGTGAAAAAAGGACACAATTTTTGTATGGGTACAGTGTTGCATGACTGAGTAATTCTCAGTCAAAGTGTGAGAGCGCTGAAAGCTGAAAATCGGTCTGGGCAGGAAGGGGGTGAAAGTGCACTGTAGGCAAGTGGTTAAGCAAAGGTAAGTGGAGAGGGAGATGAGGCCTGCAAAAACTTCCCTCTCATCTCCTCTTGGGAAGGAGATGGACAGGCATTGAGGACAGGCAGGGTAAACAGCTAAATAGTGACTGCTTCTCAAACTCCCGGCCACCACAACAGGGCGCCAGTTCCCCGTTCTCTCAGTGAAGAAGGCCGAAAAGCCGCGGCCTCAATTATCGGATGGCACGGTAGTCCGTGCACTCGGGGAGTGGGTGGGGGGGGGGCGCAAAAGGGACAGGACACCTCCTGCAGTGCACCCCAGGCGCCAGGTCCCTAATTCTAGTCGCCAATGCGACCTGGCGCCCGGGGTTTGTCGAGCCCTGGTATACAGCAATGGTATAATTTTTCAAAAGCTCTACATGTTATTATTAAAAGCCATCCAAGTGACTTTGTCTAGGCTGCGGTGATGCTATCAGCTGTGGGCAGGAGAAAGCATTTCCTTAGTCCCCTCTCCTCCAGTAATCAGATTACAACACCGTAACTTTGTAGCAATATACATAAGTTATATGTATAATAAGGTGAGAAGCTGCAGCTGGGGCTGAGATGATGTCATCAGTTTTCTGCAGGCAGGAGGAAGTATTTCCCCAGTCTTCTCTCTCTCAGTGATCAGACTGCAACATTGTAACTTTGTAGTGAGATAAAGGGTGAGAGGCTGGAGCTGGGGCTAGAAGGATGTCAACAGTTTTCTGCAGGCAGGAGGAAGCATTTCCTCAGTCTCCTCTCCCCCAGTAATCAGAATGCAACATTGTAAAGCAACAAGGTGAGAGGCTTCAGCAGGGTCTGATCTTTGTCAGACATTTGTGAACACAGCCAAGAAATTTTTTGGAAATAAATCCCACTGTCCCTATTTCCTCTTCAGCTGTCCCTCTTTTGGTATGATATATAAACCTGTAGGAAATACACCAGCAAAAATGCTATAGTGCACTAAACCTTTCAGCAATTTCTAAGTTTTGCATCTATTACATTAAATTGCCAGCATAAAGGAAAATTTGTGAGAGAAAAACACTTGTAGGTTTAACCAATCTATTTCTATATATAGATTCTCCATTAGTTGCCATCCGTGTCCCCACTGGGGAAATTTCCCTTCACTTCCTGTTCCATAGCCAAAACAGGAGGTAAGAGGAAATTTCTCCAATGTGAGGAAATCTCTGGTTTTCACCAGAACTAGTGTCCCTATTGGAAGATTTCCCCTCTATTCCTGTTCTGGCGACAACCCAAAATTTGGGCTTTTCGTTTACTTTTGGTAATAACAGTGAACAGGGCAAATAGAGAGGATGAATCTCCCTAACAAGGGAACAGGCAGTATTAAAGAGGAGCTCCAGCCCCCCCAACAAAAAACTAGAAGTCAGCAGCTACAAATACTGTAGCTGCTGACTTTTACTATTAGGGCACTTACCTGTCCAGGGATTCCGCGGTGTCCACGCCCAACCGTCTCTCGGGTGCTGGGGCTGCCATCTTGGGTAAGAGAACCTGGCAGTGGAGTGGTGAGGGCCGCGGCAAACTCAGCAGGAAGTGGGAGCGGATACCTATCAAAACCAGGTGGCTGCTCATCCCCCCCCACAAGATGTCAAATGTGGCACTGGAGGGGGAGGCAGACAAACAGAGCCTCCCCTTTCGGGTGGAGCTCTGATTTAAGAACCAGGCCGGGAGTTCTAATCCCTCTCCCCTCCTATGAAAGAAAACAGAAAAGTCTTACCCTTAGTTATACATTAATTACTACAAGCTATATCTTGATCTGGATAAAAGGGAGACTTTAGACAACAAAATTACAATTTACAGTTAAAAAAAAAGTTTATTTTCTGATGAATTTTCAGTGATCTCTGCAGCTAATGAAATGGCAAATGACAATAAAAATTCTGATTGAACCCTCTACCCACTGCTATACATCCTTACATTTTTCTGCAAACTCTGCATGAAAACAGGGATTTTGGTTCACATGCTTTCCAAAGCATGTTTAAGCCGGCCAACTGCGTCAAAGTAATCCCTCTCTGGCCAGTCCCTACTCTAATCTAATCTACAACATGCAAATCATTCCTGCTCACACATGTGTTGTGATTGGCAGAGTTATTCTGACATAATGTAGGTTTCATCTATGTCTAGAAGTTGATTTGCTTTTCCTTTGGGCATTTTAAATGCCTTTTGTTCTATTTTACACCTGTGGAGTTTTAGGTGCGCTCTCTCAAACTAACCCCCCCCCCCCCCCCCGTCTTGTTGATTGACTGTGTATATGGGCATTTCATATATCTTTTTCCCTATTTCAGAAGCAGAGGGGCTACCCATGAAATTTTTGGTGGGCACCTACTCCCCTACCTCTCATTTTTGCCACATCTCAGCAATTCAGCTGTTTTTTCTTCTATTGTAATTGTATTGGTTACAATATAGTTACATAGTAAGTCTGGTTGAAGAAAGACACAAGTCCATCTAGTTCAACCAATAAAAGGGAAAAATCATACAATCCTATACCCACAGTTGATCCAGAGGAAGGCAAAAAACCCCAGCAAAGCATGATTCAATTTGCTCCAACAGGGGAAAAAATTCCTTCCTGACTCCTCGAGAGGCAATCGGATATTCCCT
This sequence comes from Pelophylax lessonae, assembly GCF_965119305.1. Taxonomy (NCBI): domain Eukaryota; kingdom Metazoa; phylum Chordata; class Amphibia; order Anura; family Ranidae; genus Pelophylax; species Pelophylax lessonae. The sequence goes on along the minus strand of NC_138775.1, from coordinate 254,652,145 downwards.
GGATCAAGTCTACCTATAAATGTTAGTATCCAGTATGTGCAATGATGTGTTGGCGCCAGGCGGCACCATTTTTAAATCTAAGGCAACCCAGATTTGCGGCCCTCGCACCAACCGGCCCACCGAGAGAAGTCCCAGTTCTCCCGATTAGTCAATTCGGGCCTGATTACAGCTCATCACTGGGCACCAGTTCCCCTGTACCATGCCCGCAGCCCCGCATTCACCTGTACCATGCCCGCAGCCCCACATTCTCCTGTACCATGCCCGCAGCCCGGCATTCCCCTGTACCATGCCCGCAGCCCCGCATTCCCCTGTACCATGCTCGCAGTCCCGCATTCTCCTGTACCATGCCCGCAGCCCCGCATTCTCCTGTACCATGCCCACAGCCCCGCATTCTCCTGTACCATGCCCACAGCCCCGCATTCTCCTGTACCATCCCCGCAGCCCCGCATTTTCCTGTACCATGCCCGCAGACCCGCATTCCCCTGTACCATGCCCGCAGACCCGCATTCCCCTGTACCATCCCCGCAGCCCCGCATTCTCCTGTACCATGCCCGCAGCCCAGCATTCCCCTGTACCATGCCCGCAGACCCGCATTCCCCTGTACCATGCCTGCAGACCCGCATTCTCCTGTACCATACCCACAGCCCCGCATTCTCCTGTACCATGCCCACAGCCCCGCATTCTCCTGTACCATCCCCGCAGCCCCGCATTCTCCTGTACCATGCCCGCAGCCCAGCATTCCCCTGTACCATGCCCGCAGACCCGCATTCCCCTGTACCATGCCCGCAGCCCCGCATTCTCCTGTACCATACCCACAGCCCCGCATTCTCCTGTACCATGCCCACAGCCCCGCATTCTCCTGTACCATCCCCGCAGCCCTGCATTCTCCTGTACCATGCCCGCAGACCCGCATTCCCCTGTACCATGCCCGCAGCCCCGCATTCTCCTGTACCATGCCCGCAGCCCCGCATTCTCCTGTACCATGCCCGCAGCCCAGCATTCCCCTGTACCATGCCCGCAGACCCGCTTTCCCCTGTACCATGCCCGCAGCCCGCATTCTCCTGTACCATCCCCGCAGCACCGTATTCTCCTGTACCATGCCCGCAGACCCGCATTCCCCTGTACCATGCCCGCAGCCCCGCATTCCCCTGTACCATCCCCGCAGCCCCGCATTCTCCTGTACCATGCCCGCAGACCCGCATTCCCCTGTACCATGCCCGCAGCCCCGCATTCCCCTGTACCATGCCCGCAGCCCCGCATTCTCCTGTACCATGCCCGCAGCCCAGCATTCCCCTGTACCATGCCCGCAGACCCGCTTTCCCCTGTACCATGCCCGCATCCCGCATTCTCCTGTACCATCCCCGCAGCCCTGTATTCTCCTGTACCATGCCCGCAGACCCACATTCCCCTGTACCATGCCCGCAGCCCCGCATTCCCCTGTACCATGCCGGCACCCCCGCATTCTCCAGTACCATCCCCGCAGCCCCGCATTCTCCTGTACTATCCCCGCAGCCCCGCATTCTCCTGTACCATGCCCGCAGACCCGCATTCCCCTGTACCATGCCCGCAGCCCCGCATTCCCCTGTACCATGCCTGTTGTGATGTCCACTATTTTCAATGTAATTCTTTTTTAGGTGGGGCTATGGTGGGAAAGGAAGAAGGATGGTGAATGGAGATAGAGGGGAAAATGAGAGGGCAAAGAGGTTGAGAGATAAAATTGATTAAGGTTAAAAATTAGGTGGGGAGGCTATGAGGGGAAGAGAAGGGAGAGGTTGAGCTTGAAGAAGGAGAGGGTGGACATGAAGAGGGAGGGGAGCAAAGGGGACTTTCGGAAAGGGGAGAGGAGAGGATGGGATATATATGTATAGATACATATATTATATATGTTGATCATATCCCCCCTTAATTTCCTCTTCTTAAAGGATGCAATGGCTGTCAAACTGCGGGCTTTTAAAGGGCTGACTACGCCATTTCTGCACCCCCCCACCCCCCACAGAGGCAGCCATAATGTAAACTTACTGTCATCATAACAACAATCCCTAATACATTGTAAGGGCAAGTGCAGATTGCCCTTACTATGTATTAGGGATTATTGTTATTATGATGGAAAGTTTACATTATGGCTGCTTCTGCGGGGGGAATGCGGAAATGACATAGTCAGCCATTTAAAAGCCCACAGATTGACAGCAATTGTGTCCTTAAGATTAAGGTTATAAATTGGGTGGGGAGACTATAGAGGGAAGAGAAGGGAGAGGTTGGGCTCGAAAAAGAAGAAGAGGGTGGACGTGAAGAGGAAGAGGAGGAGAGGAGACTATCGGAAACAGGAGAAGAGAGGATGGGATATATATGTATATAAACATATATTACACATGTTGATCATATCCCCCCTTAATCTCCTCTTCAGGATGCAATGCTTGTGAAACTGCGGGCTTTTAAAGGGCTGACTATGTAATTTCCGCATCCCCCCACCCCTCCGCAGAGGCAGCCATAATATAAACTTACCATCATCAAAACAATAGTCTCTAATACATTTTAGGGGCAAGTGCAGATTCCCCCTACTATGTATTAGGGATTATTAATATTATGATGGTAAATTTACATTATGGCTGCCTCTGCGGGGAATGCAGAAATGATAGTCAGCCCTTTAAAAGCCCACAGTTGGACAGACATTGCATCCTGGAGATTAAGGTTGAAAATTGGGTGGGGAGACTATGGAAGGAAGAGAAGGGAGAGATTGAGCTTGAAGAAGGAGAGGGTGGATGTGAAGTGGCAGGGGAGCTATCGGAAAGAGGAGAAGAGAGGATGGGAAGGAAACAGAGGAAGTAGAAGAGCTTGAAGAGGAAGAAGGAGAGGCTGGACATAAAGAGGGAGAGAGGGGAGTATCATGGGGGGGATGAGATAGGATGAGGTAAAAGCAGAGGAAATAGAGGAGGAATCAGGAGAGGGTGGGCGTGAAGTGGAAGGGGAGGAGAGAGGACTATCAGAAGGAGAGAAGAGAGAGGATGGGATGGAAACAGAAGAAATAGAAGAGATAGAAGAAGAGGAAGAAGGAGAGGAAGTAGGAGGGGAGGGAAGAATGAGTGGGGGAGAAGAAGGGGGGGAAGTAGGAGGGGAGGGAAGAATGAGTGGGGGGGAAGAAGGCGGGGAAGTAGGAGGGGAGGGAAGAATGAGTGGGGGAGAAGAAGGGGGGGAAGTGGGAGAGGAGGGAAGAATGAGTGGGGGAGAAGAAGGGGGGGAAGTGGGAGGGGAGGGAAGAATGAGTGGGGGAGAAGAAGGGGGGGAAGGAAGAATGAGTGGGGGAGAAGAAGGGGGGAAAGTAGGGGGGGAAGGAAGAATGAGGGGGGGAGATGGTGGAAGGAATGAAGAATAGGTGGGGAGATGGGTGGATGATAAGAAGGGGGCTGCTAAGGCCCTCCTCATTCCAGATGCACGTCCTTCACGTGGTATCGTTTCGTGCATTGCCATCCCAGGTGCGAACATCTTCTTCATATCTGCAGACAGATCTTTAATTATGCACTTCAGCATGTAGCACGCAATCCTGTAGGATACATAAAGGTCAGGTAAATAACTATGTTTAAAAAGCAATCAAAATGTCTGAAATAACAAGCAAGTGCTAAATCTATGTAAAACGAATGTTCACTTTTGGATAACTGCTGGTGGACCCAATTATCATTGAATGTACTGAAGGAGTGTGACAACCTTGTTTGGGTTTGTAGTAAGGGGACTCAGCAAAACTGTGAGACTTGCTAAAGTGGTATTCCCATTTGGTGACCCAAAAAGATAAGAAACTTGACCTGTAATTGAACTCGCTAGCACTCTCAATGCGGGTAAAGCTGGCCTAAATCCATCCAAAGGACAGTATGGTAATCTAACATATAGAATGTTATTTTCCAGCAGTAAAAAGTTGTTAGGTGAACCTTTACAACTTTAGAGTGATAACATGAAGAGTGGACCAGGGACACACGCAGTATGAACAAATATCAGGGGCTCAGAAATGGTAAACGATGGCATGAAAACCTGTATCCTGCGCGATGTGTCACATTTATGTTTTTATTTATTTAAAGAATAAAGAGGGTAAAATAATTTGTCTGCATGAGCTTTAGTAAGTGCCGGTTCACACTGATCCGACTTGGTCGCCTGACAAGTAGCTTCCAGTGCTGTGCAATGGAACCATTCTAATCAGAGCGACTCAAGTCGCTCCGACTTAGAAAAAGGTTCCTGCACTATTTTTTTGCAAAGTCGGAGCGACTTGCATTGACTTCCATTATGAGAAGCCGTTGCAAGCCGCGGTGCATGGGCGATTTCATTAGTCGCCCGAAGTCGGGGCGACTTTGAGTTGGATCAGTGTGAACCGACACTAAACCCTGTAAGTGAACTATGGTTAGGCAATATGTAAGAAAAGTGTAAAAATAACTTACGATATCTCCATTTCTAGTCCAAGATGCCGTAGACGCAGCAGCCGCTGAAGCATCAGCAGCCACTGTCGCAGCTGCTGCAGCCGCCGCAGCCGCCGCAGAGAGATGATTGGTAGCAGGCTCATGTCAAAATTCATTGTGCCAAAATCTGTCGGTCCAGAATTCTTCTTTCCAGGATTAATGTTGTGGTTGGAAGGTTGGTTATCATTGGGAAGAACCAGCCTTGTTGGAGGCGATCCTGCCTCATTGACCTGTAATAAAGTGCCATTTGGTTGGCTGGTGGAAATGTCAAATCCATCTGGAGATTCACCTGTGTGGAGGAGATGAGAAAAGTCACATTTACAATCATCATCTGGAACATGAACACAAGAACTTAGCAAAAAAACATATACTGAAATCTAAATCCTCCTGGGTGGTAGGGGTGGTAGTGGTGGTGGTGGGGGAGGTGGGTACAAGCATGCAAACTTCACTGAATGCTTGTTCTAGGTCACTCACTAGGTAGTGAGAATATGATGAGGGCATCTACCCCAGGGTCGGTGCCAACAAGTCCAGTAAAAGCAGTACCTTTATTACTATGGGGACAGATATTATTTAAAAAAGGTACTGTGTTGGACAAACCATTGAACTGGTAAATTTGATGGAACTGGGAGATTTTAGTTCACCAAAATTTTCCTGTGACCTTTCTGTGAAATACATTGTGCTACAAAAACCCCTACGGGCTTGTTCAGCCCTTGCAGACCCTCTGAAAAGTGATCCATGGTGGATCGCTTTCAGAGGTCTTTGACAGCCATAGCCGTCGGCAGTCATCATTGTGTTCTGCTGGCAAGAAAGGCTTTTGGCCACACAAAAGGGCTGCGGAAGGAATTCTCCCATCAACACGGACCTTGTTGATTGGGGAATCAAGTCGTTTTCCTTCCTTTCACCCATGGCAGAAGGAAAGAAAATTGTATAATCTATGACTTGCCTAAACAGATTGCCCTTATTGGTAATTAGGAACTGGATTTGTTCCACTTTCTTAGTTTAGAAGAGTGGAGCAGGCTTTATGTCTGCACCGCACTTGTTTATTCCTCCATTACCACTATAATTGGAATTGTTTTGAATGCATATATATTTACACATTTTTATTTAATTTATTTCATTATAATGTATCTAATAAATATTTAGTTAATTAAACATTGAATAAATATTCATTTAAATAAAAAATATATTTATTATATATGCCTTTATTTTTATTTTATTGTTTTATTTCAGTGTTACTTTTAATGCTATTCACTGATTATGAGTTTTATATATATATAAATTTTTGAAATGTCGAGCAGGCTTTATGTCTGCATCACCCATCACCAATATAAATGTGCAAATATATATGCATTCAAATAAATTCTAATTATACTGGTGATGGGTGATGCAGACATAAAGCCTCATCCACTTTTCTAAAATTGATATAGAAGAAAAAAAATCTCATGATCAGTGAATAGCATTAAAAGTGACACTGAAATTAAAAAAAAAAAAAAAAAAAAAGTGCATATTTATTAAATATATTTTTTATTTAAATTAATATTTATTCAATTTTAAATTAACTAAATATTTATTAGATACATTATAATAAAAAATAAATACATTGTGCAAATATATAAATTTACTTATAGTTAGTTTAATAAATATTGAATTAATTAAAAATGTAATAAATATTTATAAACTATTTTTAAGTGATTATTTATTTCATTAAATAAAAATAATACATATTTGTTTAATCATTTTGCACTTATTTTTTTCAATTTCAGTGCCACTTTTAACAATATTCACTGATTATGAAGTTGTCTAAATATATGTTTCGAGCAGCTTTATTTGCTCCTATTGGTAATTAGGAACTGGATTTGTTCCACTTTCTTAGTTTAGAAGAGTGGAGCAGGCTTTATGTCTGCACCACACTTTGTTTATTCCTCCATTACCACTATAATTGGAATTTATTTTAATGCATATATATTTACACATTTGTTATTATTAAATGTATTTAATTATAATATATCTAATAGATATTAAGTTAATTAAAAATTGAATAATAATTTATTTAAATAAAAAATATATTTATTAAATGTGCCTTTATTTTTATTTTTTTTATTTCAGTGTCCCTTTTAATGCTATTCAATGATTATGAGGTTTTTTTTATATATATATATATATATATATATATATATATATATATATATATATAAAATTAGAATTTATTTGAATGCATATATATTTGCACATTTATAGTGGTGATGGGTGATGCAGACATACAGTAAAGCCTGCTCCACTTTTCTAAAATTGATATATTAAAAAAATGTCATGATCATCGAATAGCATTAAAAGTGACACTGAAATAAAAAAAAAAAAGTGCATATTTTTTAAAAATATTCTTTATTTAAATTATTATTTATTCAATTTTAAATTAACAAAATATTTATTAGATCCATTATAATTAAATAAAATAAATGTGCAAGTATTAAAATTGACTTATAGTTAGTTTAATAAATATGTAATTCATTAAAAATGTAATAAATATTTATAAACCATTTTTTGTCCCCTAGGTGGTGCACTGCCACCTAGGGGACAGCCACAGGCGGCACTCTCTGGCAGTGAGGAACATCATGAATGATCCTTGTGAGCTTTAAATTATTTATTTCATTAAATAAAAATAATAAATATTTATTTAATCATTTTGCACTTATTTTTTTTTTTTTTTTCAATTTCAGTGCCACTTTTAACAATATTCACTGATTATGAAGTTTTCTAAATATATTTGTTTCCAGCAGCTTTTTTTTGGTTTAAGTCTTGATATACAGCGCTGAGTTTTTCTATATACAGTATAAGGCTAATTCGCTTTAAGGCTAATCCTGCTCCTAATTTCCGTGATTTGTGAGTTTAATGGGGGATTTGAAAAATAAGATCACATGACCAAAAATGAAGATGCTCATCTAGCTGAAATTTTCATCTGAGTTTAATGGGATTTTGAAAAAAAAGTAAAATCTAAAAATAGACCAAAAAAAAAAACTGTCATTTCCTTAGCCCCAGCTGAAAAATAACTGTCACCAGAATCCTGACCCTGATTTGTAAATGAAGTCCAAATAATATACTTACTTGTCTCCAGAGGCAGAGGTGGGGGGTAGATATTTGTATTCACAATTCTCCACATTTTTAGTCTTGCTAATATGACGAAATCGCTGTGAAAAACAACTGATTTGAAGAGCAACTACAAACAGGTGTTGTCACTACAACGTCCGAGCTAAGACTGGCCAGACCCGCTACTGGTCGCTGCTTATATAACGGTCATTGCACCGTGACGTCATCACAAGGCTGTGCAATCGAGCTTTTTCCAGCAGCATCCTGATCGACTACTCTTGCCTAGATGGTCTTTGCTCTACAAGATTGCTGCACAGGAGCACTTTGTTTATTCTTCCATTACCACTATAATTGGAATTTATTTTAATGCATATATATTTACACATTTGTTATTAAATGTATTTAATTATAATATATCTAATAGATATTAAGTTAATTAAAAATTGAATAATAATTTATTTAAATAAAAAATATATTTATTAAATGTGCCTTTATTTTTATTTTTTTTATTTCAGTGTCCCTTTTAATGCTATTCAATGATTATGAGGTTTTTTATATATATATATATATATATATATATATATATATATATAATTAGAATTTATTTGAATGCATATATATTTGCACATTTATAGTGGTGATGGGTGATGCAGACATACAGTAAAGCCTGCTCCACTTTTCTAAAATTGATATATTAAAAAAATGTCATGATCATCGAATAGCATTAAAAGTGACACTGAAATAAAAAAAAAAAAAGTGCATATTTTTTAAAAATATTCTTTATTTAAATTATTATTTATTCAATTTTAAATTAACAAAATATTTATTAGATCCATTATAATTAAATAAAATAAATGTGCAAGTATTAAAATTGACTTATAGTTAGTTTAATAAATATGTAATTCATTAAAAATGTAATAAATATTTATAAACCATTTTTTATCCCCTAGGTGGTGCACTGCCACCTAGGGGACAGCCACAGGCGGCACTCTCTGGCAGTGAGGAACATCATGAATGATCCTTGTGAGCTTTAAATTATTTATTTCATTAAATAAAAATAATAAATATTTATTTAATCATTTTGCACTTATTTTTTTTTTTCAATTTCAGTGCCACTTTTAACAATATTCACTGATTATGAAGTTTTCTAAATATATTTGTTTCCAGCAGCTTTTTTTGGTTAAAGTCTTGATATACAGCGCTGAGTTTTTCTATATATAAGGCTAATTCGCTTTAAGGCTAATCCTGCTCCTAATTTCTGTGATTTGTGAGTTTAATGGGGGATTTGAAAAATAAGATCACATGACCAAAAATGAAGATGCTCGTCTAGCTGAAATCTTCATCTGAGTTTAATGGGATTTTGAAAAAAAAGTAAAATCTAAAAATAGACCAAAAAAAAAAACTGTCATTTCCTTAGCCCCAACTGAAAAATAACTGTCACCAGAATCCTAAACCCTGATTTGTAAATGAAGTCCAAATAATATACTTACTTGTCTCCAGAGGCAGAGGTGGGGGGTAGATATTTGTATTCACAATTCTCCACATTTTTAGTCTTGCTAATATGACAAAATCGCTGTGAAAAACAACTGATTTGAAGAGCAACTACAAACAGGTGTTGTCACTACAACGTCCGAGCTAAGACTGGCCAGACCCGCTACTGGTCGCTGCTTATATAACGGTCATTGCACCGTGACGTCATCACAAGGCTGTGCAATCGAGCTTTTTCCAGCAGCATCCTGATCGACTACTTTTGCCTAGATGGTCTTTGCTCTACAAGATTGCTGCACAGGAGCACTTTGTTTATTCCTCCATTACCACTATAATTGGAATTTATTTTAATGCATATATATTTACACATTTGTTATTAAATGTATTTAATTATAATATATCTAATAGATATTAAGTTAATTAAAAATTGAATAATAATTTATTTAAATAAAAAATATATTTATTTATTAAATGTGCCTTTATTTTTATTTTTTTTATTTCAGTGTCCCTTTTAATGCTATTCAATGATTATGAGGTTTTATATATATATATATATATATATATATATATATATATATATATATATAAAATTAGAATTTATTTGAATGCATATATATTTGCACATTTATAGTGGTGATGGGTGATGCAGACATACAGTAAAGCCTGCTCCACTTTTCTAAAATTGATATATTAAAAAAATGTCATGATCATCGAATAGCATTAAAAGTGACACTGAAATAAAAAAAAAAAAGTGCATATTTTTTAAAAATATTCTTTATTTAAATTATTATTTATTCAATTTTAAATTAACAAAATATTTATTAGATCCATTATAATTAAATAAAATAAATGTGCAAGTATTAAAATTGACTTATAGTTAGTTTAATAAATATGTAATTCATTAAAAATGTAATAAATATTTATAAACCATTTTTTGTCCCCTAGGTGGTGCACTGCCACCTAGGGGACAGCCACAGGCGGCACTCTCTGGCAGTGAGGAACATCATGAATGATCCTTGTGAGCTTTAAATTATTTATTTCATTAAATAAAAATAATAAATATTTATTTAATCATTTTGCACTTATTTTTTTTTTTTCAATTTCAGTGCCACTTTTAACAATATTCACTGATTATGAAGTTTTCTAAATATATTTGTTTCCAGCAGCTTTTTTTGGTTTAAGTCTTGATATACAGCGCTGAGTTTTTCTATATACAGTATAAGGCTAATTCGCTTTAAGGCTAATCCTGCTCCTAATTTCCGTAATTTGTGAGTTTAATGGGGGATTTGAAAAATAAGATCACATGACCAAAAATGAAGATGCTCGTCTAGCTGAAATTTTCATCTGAGTTTAATGGGATTTTGAAAAAAAAGTAAAATCTAAAAATAGACCAAAAAAAAAACTGTCATTTCCTTAGCCCCAGCTGAAAAATAACTGTCACCAGAATCCTAAACCCTGATTTGTAAATGAAGTCCAAATAATATACTTACTTGTCTCCAGAGGCAGAGGTGGGGGGTAGATATTTGTATTCACAATTCTCCACATTTTTAGTCTTGCTAATATGACGAAATCGCTGTGAAAAACAACTGATTTGAAGAGCAACTACAAACAGGTGTTGTCACTACAACGTCCGAGCTAAGACTGGCCAGACCCGCTACTGGTCGCTGCTTATATAACGGTCATTGCACCGTGATGTCATCACAAGGCTGTGCAATCGAGCTTTTTCCAGCAGCATCCTGATCGACTACTCTTGCCTAGATGGTCTTTGTTCTACAAGATTGCTGCACAGGAGCACTTTGTTTATTCCTCCATTACCACTATAATTGGAATTTATTTTAATGCATATATATTTACACATTTGTTATTAAATGTATTTAATTATAATATATCTAATAGATATTAAGTTAATTAAAAATTGAATAATAATTTATTTAAATAAAAAATATATTTATTAAATGTGCCTTTATTTTTATTTTTTTTACTTCAGTGTCCCTTTTAATGCTATTCAATGATTATGAGGTTTTTATATATATATATATATATATATATATATATATATATATATATATATATATATATATATATATATATATATAAAATTAGAATTTATTTGAATGCATATATATTTGCACATTTATAGTGGTGATGGGTGATGCAGACATACAGTAAAGCCTGCTCCACTTTTCTAAAATTGATATATTAAAAAAATGTCATGATCATCGAATAATAGCATTAAAAGTGACACTGAAATAAAAAAAAAAAAGTGCATATTTTTTAAAAATATTCTTTATTTAAATTATTATTTATTCAATTTTAAATTAACAAAATATTTATTAGATCCATTATAATTAAATAAAATAAATGTGCAAGTATTAAAATTGACTTATAGTTAGTTTAATAAATATGTAATTCATTAAAAATGTAATAAATATTTATAAACCATTTTTTGTCCCCCTAGGTGGTGCACTGCCACCTAGGGGACAGCCACAGGCGGCACTCTCTGGCAGTGAGGAACATCATGAATGATCCTTGTGAGCTTTAAATTATTTATTTCATTAAATAAAAATAATAAATATTTATTTAATCATTTTGCACTTATTTTTTTTTTTTTCAATTTCAGTGCCACTTTTAACAATATTCACTGATTATGAAGTTTTCTAAATATATTTGTTTCCAGCAGCTTTTTTTGGTTTAAGTCTTGATATACAGCGCTGAGTTTTTCTATATACAGTATAAGGCTAATTCGCTTTAAGGCTAATCCTGCTCCTAATTTCCGTAATTTGTGAGTTTAATGGGGGATTTGAAAAATAAGATCACATGATCAAAAATGAAGATGCTCGTCTAGCTGAAATTTTCATCTGAGTTTAATGGGATTTTGAAAAAAAAGTAAAATCTAAAAATAGACCAAAAAAAAACTGTCATTTCCTTAGCCCCAGCTGAAAAATAACTGTCACCAGAATCCTAAACCCTGATTTGTAAATGAAGTCCAAATAATATACTTACTTGTCTCCAGAGGCAGAGGTGGGGGGTAGATATTTGTATTCACAATTCTCCACATTTTTAGTCTTGCTAATATGATGAAATCGCTGTGAAAAACAACTGATTTGAAGAGCAACTACAAACAGGTGTTGTCACTACAACGTCCGAGCTAAGACTGGCCAGACCCGCTACTGGTCGCTGCTTATATAACGGTCATTGCACCGTGATGTCATCACAAGGCTGTGCAATCGAGCTTTTTCCAGCAGCATCCTGATCGACTACTCTTGCCTAGATGGTCTTTGCTCTACAAGATTGCTGCACAGGAGCACTTTGTTTATTCCTCCATTACCACTATAATTGGAATTTATTTTAATGCATATATATTTACACATTTGTTATTAAATGTATTTAATTATAATATATCTAATAGATATTAAGTTAATTAAAAATTGAATAATAATTTATTTAAATAAAAAATATATTTATTAAATGTGCCTTTATTTTTATTTTTTTTACTTCAGTGTCCCTTTTAATGCTATTCAATGATTATGAGGTTTATATATATATATATATATATATATATATAAAATTAGAATTTATTTGAATGCATATATATTTGCACATTTATAGTGGTGATGGGTGATGCAGACATACAGTAAAGCCTGCTCCACTTTTCTAAAATTGATATATTAAAAAAATGTCATGATCATCGAATAGCATTAAAAGTGACACTGAAATAAAAAAAAAAAAAAGTGCATATTTTTTAAAAATATTCTTTATTTAAATTATTATTTATTCAATTTTAAATTAACAAAATATTTATTAGATCCATTATAATTAAATAAAATAAATGTGCAAGTATTAAAATGGACTTATAGTTAGTTTAATAAATATGTAATTCATTAAAAATGTAATAAATATTTATAAACCATTTTTTATCCCCTAGGTGGTGCACTGCCACCTAGGGGACAGCCACAGGCGGCACTCTCTGGCAGTGAGGAACATCATGAATGATCCTTGTGAGCTTTAAATTATTTATTTCATTAAATAAAAATAATAAATATTTATTTAATCATTTTGCACTTATTTTTTTTTTTTTTTCGATTTCAGTGCCACTTTTAACAATATTCACTGATTATGAAGTTTTCTAAATATATTTGTTTCCAGCAGCTTTTTTTTGGTTTAAGTCTTGATATACAGCGCTGAGTTTTTCTATATACAGTATAAGGCTAATTCGCTTTAAGGCTAATCCTGCTCCTAATTTCCGTGATTTGTGAGTTTAATGGGGGATTTGAAAAATAAGATCACATGACCAAAAATGAAGATGCTCATCTAGCTGAAATTTTCATCTGAGTTTAATGGGATTTTGAAAAAAAAGTAAAATCTAAAAATAGACCAAAAAAAAAAACTGTAATTTCCTTAGCCCCAGCTGAAAAATAACTGTCACCAGAATCCTGACCCTGATTTGTAAATGAAGTCCAAATAATATACTTACTTGTCTCCAGAGGCAGAGGTGGGGGGTAGATATTTGTATTCACAATTCTCCACATTTTTAGTCTTGCTAATATGACGAAATAGCTGTGAAAAACAACTGATTTGAAGAGCAACTACAAACAGGTGTTGTCACTACAACGTCCGAGCTAAGACTGGCCAGACCCGCTACTGGTCGCTGCTGATATAACGGTCATTGCACCGTGACGTCATCACAAGGCTGTGCAATCGAGCTTTTTCCAGCAGCATCCTGATCGACTACTCTTGCCTAGATGGTCTTTGCTCTACAAGATTGCTGCACAGGAGCACTTTGTTTATTCCTCCATTACCACTATAATTGGAATTTATTTTAATGCATATATATTTACACATTTGTTATTAAATGTATTTAATTATAATATATCTAATAGATATTAAGTTAATTAAAAATTGAATAATAATTTATTTAAATAAAAAATATATTTATTAAATGTGCCTTTATTTTTATTTTTTTTATTTCAGTGTCCCTTTTAATGCTATTCAATGATTATGAGGTTTTTTATATATATATATATATATATATATATAAAATTAGAATTTATTTGAATGCATATATATTTGCACATTTATAGTGGTGATGGGTGATGCAGACATACAGTAAAGCCTGCTCCACTTTTCTAAAATTGATATATTAAAAAAATGTCATGATCATCGAATAGCATTAAAAGTGACACTGAAATAAAAAAAAAAGTGCATATTTTTTAAAAATATTCTTTATTTAAATTATTATTTATTCAATTTTAAATTAACAAAATATTTATTAGATCCATTATAATTAAATAAAATAAATGTGCAAGTATTAAAATTGACTTATAGTTAGTTTAATAAATATTTAATTCATTAAAAATGTAATAAATATGTATAAACCATTTTTTGTCCCCTAGGTGGTGCACTGCCACCTAGGGGACAGCCACAGGCGGCACTCTCTGGCAGTGAGGAACATCATGAATAATCCTTGTGAGCTTTAAATTATTTATTTCATTAAATAAAAATAATAAATATTTATTTAATCATTTTGCACTTATTTTTTTTTTTCAATTTCAGTGCCACTTTTAACAATATTCACTGATTATGAAGTTTTCTAAATATATTTGTTTCCAGCAGCTTTTTTTGGTTAAAGTCTTGATATACAGCGCTGAGTTTTTCTATATATAAGGCTAATTCGCTTTAAGGCTAATCCTGCTCCTAATTTCCGTGATTTGTGAGTTTAATGGGGGATTTGAAAAATAAGATCACATGACCAAAAATGAAGATGCTCGTCTAGCTGAAATCTTCATCTGAGTTTAATGGGATTTTGAAAAAAAAGTAAAATCTAAAAATAGACCAAAAAAAAAAACTGTCATTTCCTTAGCCGCAACTGAAAAATAACTGTCACCAGAATCCTAAACCCTGATTTGTAAATGAAGTCCAAATAATATACTTACTTGTCTCCAGAGGCAGAGGTGGGGGGTAGATATTTGTATTCACAATTCTCCACATTTTTAGTCTTGCTAATATGACGAAATCGCTGTGAAAAACAACTGATTTGAAGAGCAACTACAAACAGGTGTTGTCACTACAACGTCCGAGCTAAGACTGGCCAGACCCGCTACTGGTCGCTGCTTATATAACGGTCATTGCACCGTGACGTCATCACAAGGCTGTGCAATCGAGCTTTTTCCAGCAGCATCCTGATCGACTACTCTTGCCTAGATGGTCTTTGCTCTACAAGATTGCTGCACAGGAGCACTTTGTTTATTCCTCCATTACCACTATAATTGGAATTTATTTTAATGCATATATATTTACACATTTGTTATTAAATGTATTTAATTATAATATATCTAATAGATATTAAGTTAATTAAAAATTGAATAATAATTTATTTAAATAAAAAATATATTTATTAAATGTGCCTTTATTTTTATTTTTTTTATTTCAGTGTCCCTTTTAATGCTATTCAATGATTATGAGGTTTTATATATATATATATATAAAATTAGAATTTATTTGAATGCATATATATTTGCACATTTATAGTGGTGATGGGTGATGCAGACATACAGTAAAGCCTGCTCCACTTTTCTAAAATTGATATATTAAAAAAATGTCATGATCATCGAATAATAGCATTAAAAGTGACACTGAAATAAAAAAAAAAAGTGCATATTTTTTAAAAATATTCTTTATTTAAATTATTATTTATTCAATTTTAAATTAACAAAATATTTATTAGATCCATTATAATTAAATAAAATAAATGTGCAAGTATTAAAATTGACTTATAGTTAGTTTAATAAATATGTAATTCATTAAAAATGTAATAAATATTTATAAACCATTTTTTGTCCCCTAGGTGGTGCACTGCCACCTAGGGGACAGCCACAGGCGGCACTCTCTGGCAGTGAGGAACATCATGAATGATCCTTGTGAGCTTTAAATTATTTATTTCATTAAATAAAAATAATAAATATTTATTTAATCATTTTGCACTTATTTTTTTTTTTTTCAATTTCAGTGCCACTTTTAACAATATTCACTGATTATGAAGTTTTCTAAATATATTTGTTTCCAGCAGCTTTTTTTGGTTTAAGTCTTGATATACAGCGCTGAGTTTTTCTATATACAGTATAAGGCTAATTCGCTTTAAGGCTAATCCTGCTCCTAATTTCCGTGATTTGTGAGTTTAATGGGGGATTTGAAAAATAAGATCACATGACCAAAAATGAAGATGCTCGTATAGCTGAAATTTTCATCTGAGTTTAATGGGATTTTGAAAAAAAAGTAAAATCTAAAAATAGACCAAAAAAAAAAACTGTCATTTCCTTAGCCCCAGCTGAAAAATAACTGTCACCAGAATCCTAAACCCTGATTTGTAAATGAAGTCCAAATAATATACTTACTTGTCTCCAGAGGCAGAGGTGGGGGGTAGATATTTGTATTCACAATTCTCCACATTTTTAGTCTTGCTAATATGACGAAATCGCTGTGAAAAACAACTGATTTGAAGAGCAACTACAAACAGGTGTTGTCACTACAACGTCCGAGCTAAGACTGGCCAGACCCGCTACTGGTCGCTGCTTATATAACGGTCATTGCACCGTGACGTCATCACAAGGCTGTGCAATCGAGCTTTTTCCAGCAGCATCCTGATCGACTACTCTTGCCTAGATGGTCTTTGCTCTACAAGATTGCTGCACAGGAGCGCGGGGGAGGAGGAACTGAATAAAGCAGAGAATTTTGTGGGTGTGACCCGGTGTGCAATGTCAGTGATTACATCGCGATCCCACAGCCTGCTGAAGTTGGAGTGTGTGCAGGCATTGCTGAGTGATCTGTCAGTGCTGCTGGTGGTTGTGCCAGAGTGATCAGTGACTGATGACATCCTCTGAGCAGTGGATTTGTCACTGTGCGATCGTGAGTGTGAATTGCCTGCTGTCACAGCGTTTTATCTTCCCCCCCATTGCCTGAGCATGTCAGAGACTCAGAGTGTGAATCCTCCACTCACTGCAACTGTCACCTGTCATCAGAGCCTGGGAGGGAGGGAGGCAGACTTTACCAGGGGACATACCTCAGCCCCACACTGACAGCTAAATTAACCACTTAAGCCCCAGCCCTATTTTGGACACTTTTTGTTCACAAGTTAAAACCAGTATTTTTTTCCCTAGAAAACGACTTAGAACCCCCAAACATTATATATATTTTTTTTCTAGCAAAGAGAATAAAATGTCGGTCATTGCAATAGTTTTTGTCACGCGGTATTTGCGCAGCGGTCTTTAACCACTTAAGCCCCGGAAGATTTTACCCCCCTTCCTGACCAGGGTTTTTTTTTGTGATTTTTTTTTACTGCGTAACTTTAACGGACAATTGCGCAGTCGTGCGACGCTGTACCTAAACGAATTTCACTCCCTTTTATTCCCACAAACAGAGCTTTCTTTTGGTGGTATTTGATCACCTGTGCGATTTTTTGATCATGCGCTATAAACAAAAAAAGAGCATCAATTTTGCAAAAATAACAATATTTTTCACTTTTTTTATATGAAATCCCCCCCCCCCCCAAAAAAAATGTAAAAATCTAAATTTTTTAACATTCTCGGCCAATTTGTTTTATGCTACATATGTTTGGTAGAAAAAAATCGCAAAAAGCGTATTTTGATTGGTTTGCGCAAAAGTTATCGCGTTCACTAACAATGAGAAAGATTTTTGTCATTTTTGGTGTTTTTTTTTTTTAACGAGTAATGGCGGCGACCTGCGATTTTTTTTTGCGGTACTGCGACATTGCGGCGGACAGATCGGACCCTTGACTGACATTTTTGACACTTTTGGGGTTGCCAGTGACATTACTACATTAATCAGTGCTATACATATGCACTGTTACTGTAAAAATGACACTGGCAGGGAAGGGGTTAACTGTATTGGACAGGGAGGGGTTAAGTGTGTCCTAGGGGCGTGTTTCTAACTGTAGTGGGACATGTCTCCTAATGTAAAAACAGAGATCAACGGTTCTACATAGTAGAACCGTCTGATCTCCATTTTTACACAGGGGAGAGTGACAGGCGGCTTGTTTACATAAGCCGTCCGCCTTTCTCCCGCTCTACCGACGATCGTAGTGTGACCGGCGGACATCGGGTCCGCCGGTCACACGCCCGGACTCCTCTGTGAACGAGCCGAGGCAGGCGCGCGCCTCAGCGGCCGCGCACTCGCCCACTATTGGCTCAAAACCCGGTGACAGGCTAGCGACGTAGACCTACGTCACTCTGCCTGGCCGGGGCTGACTGCCGCAGTAAATATACTGTGCGCAGTCGGCAACTGGTTAAAACGCCATTTTTTTGGAAAAAATTCAGAAAAATCACATTTCACTGCATTTAAAAAATACTAAACAGTAAAGTTAGCCCATTTTTGTGTATATTGTGAAAGATGAGGTCACGCCGAGTAAATAGATACCCAACATGTTACGGTTTTAAATTGCGCACACACGTGGGATGGCGACAAACTACGGTCAATAGAGATCTCAATAGGCGACGCTTTAAATTTTTTTAACGGTTAACAGTTTAGAGTTAGAGTGTAGCTCTTTTTTTTTAATTATTGCTCTGGCGATCGGGGCGATGTGTCATTTGAACAGCGATTTCATTCGCGGCTCAACTTCCGTATACGTTTTTTTTTTTTTGTGCTCGAGCTAACGGTGACAGGGCGGCTAAAAAATTTTTTTTTTCCTATTTATTTTTTTTTTAACTTTATTACAGGTTTTAAAAAAAAAAAATCTGATCACTTTTATTGCTGTCACAAGCAATGTAAACATCCCTTGTGACAGCAATATGCAGTGACATAGAAAAAACGAGGATCAATGCGCTACCTGAAGAGTCTGATGATAGCGTGAAAAAAAACTATTTTTATCAATAAAGTGAAAAAGCTGCCAATCTGAATCGGTGTCCCCACCGTGAATGGTGTTGAAAAATAGTGAGCAGGATCGGCGCTAGTTCACGAATACTAAAAATATATATAAATGAATGAATGGTGCATAAAATATGTGCTGAATGTGTGCTACACTGCTACATACATCAATAAATTAACCACTTAAGCCCCGGAGGATTTGGCTGCTAAAAGACCAGGGGGTATTTTGCGATTCGGCACTGCGTGACTTTAACGGACAATTGCGCGGTCGTGCGACGCTGTACCTAAACAAATTTGACGTCTTTTTTTTCCCACAAACAGAGCTTTCTTTTGGTGGTATTTGATCACCTGTGTGATTTTTTGATCACGCGCTATAAACAAAAAAAGAGCGTCAATTTTGCAAAAATAACAACATTTTTCACATTTTTTTATATGAAATTCCCCCCCAAAAAAAAAAGTAAAAACCAAAATTTTTTAACATTTTCGGCCAATTTGTTTTATGCTACATATGTTTGGTAAAAAAAATCGCAAAAAGCGTATTTTGATTGGTTTGCGCAAAAGTTATCGCGTTTACTAACAAAGGGAAAGATTTTTGTCATTTTTGGTGTTTTTTTTTTTTAACGCGTAATGGCGGCGATCTGCGATTTTTTTTTGCGGTACTGCGACATTGCGGTGGACAGATCGGACCCTTGACTGACATTTTTGACACTTTTGGGGCTACCAGTGACATTTCTACAGTAATCAGTGCTATATATATGCACTGTTACTGTAAAATTACACTGGCAGTGAAGGGGTTAACTTTATTTGAGAGGGAGGGGCTGTGTATGTCCCTAGGGGCGTGATTCTAACTGTGATTGGCTGTGGCTTGAGCTGTAGGAACGCTGATCAACAGTCCTCCATAGTAGAACCGTATGATCAGTGTTTCTACACAGGGGAGAATGACAGGCAGCTTGTTTACACAGCCTGCCTGCCTTTCTCCCTGTCCCCCGACGATCGCAGAGTGACCGGCGGACATCGGGTCCGCAGGTCACACACGCGGGGGGGTCCGTGACCGTGCGGGAGCGCGCCTCTGGCGGCGCGCGCTCGCTCCCCAAAGCCTCACAGGCTAGTGACGTTTATTTACGTCACTTTGCCTGTGAGGGGCTGACCGCCGCAGTATAGCTACTTGCGACAGTCGGCAAGCGGTTAATAAATCAATCTTAGATGCATAACAAGCTGGTGTGTGATAATCAATGGTGTCACAAAAAAGATTGTGCTCCAATAAATAAATCAATCCAAAAAATTCAGTTGTGTGATCAATCAAAAATGCCAATGTCCCAATAAATAAATAAATAAAATCTGAATACAATAGTGCTGCAAAATGTCCAAATAAATCCAATAAAGTAGGTTGCTGTAAAAACGTTGTGCACTTCTATGTGCAAAAAACCTCCACAAAGTGTCCAAAAACAATGTAGCAAATACAAAGAAATGAGTGATCCAAATCTTGATGCTCTAAAGTGTGTAGTGGCCGCTTACCTCAAATACACAGAGAGCGCATGTGTGTACTCAATATGTAACGGTGGTTGCTCCAAGCCGCTCTATAGGTAACCCTCCACGGATGGATGGATGGATGGATGGCGGGATCTTTGTATTCAATGACCGGTGGTTCACATATAAAGGAATGGGTCCTCCGCTGCACTCTCCTCCGCTATACACTCCTATATCCCAGGCACCAGTTGAGCCTCTCCAAAGGCTATCCCCTCTTCAGTCTATCAAGAATGCTGTAGGGCAACCCTAGACCCCTCCACTACACTTCCATGTATGCAAAACACCGAAAACTGCATTTTTGCATACAGCCGTTTTTTAAATTTGCCGCCTTTTGCAGCAGAGTAACCCGGAAGTGACGTCATGGACGCCGCCTCTGGGTTACGTCATCGGAGACCCGATTGAAGCCGTTTCCGGCTTTGATCGGGACTCCATCCAGCCGGCAGACATGCCGGCTGGGTGCTCGGGTCTCCCGGTGGGACGCGGGGCCCGTTAAAAGTCACGGAAGGCGGCGGAGGGGGGGGGACGTCCCCTCCCGCTCACCCGGGTAACGATCGAACAGCTCCCGAGCCGCATCGGTCATTACCGACCGAAAGCCGACTGTCGGCTGTAAACCACGGTACCGCTCCCGCCCTCTGACACACTGCTCCCCCTCTCTGACACACTGCTCCCCCTCTCTGACACACTGCTCCCCCCCTCTCTAACACACTGCTCCCCCCTCTCTGACACACTGCTCCCCCTCTGACACACTGCTCCCCCTCTCTGACACACTTCTCCCCCCCTCTCTAACACACTGCTCCCCCCTCTCTGACACACTGCTCCCCCCTCTCTGACACACTGCTCCCCCCTCTCTGAACACTGCTCCCCCCTCTCTGACACACTGATCCCCCTCTCTTCCACACTGCTCCCCCTTCTCTGACACACTGCTCCCCCCTCTGACACACTGCTCCCCCTTCTCTGACACACTGCTCCCCCTTCTCTGACACACTGCTCCCCCTCTCTGACACAGTGCTCCCCCCCTCTGACACACTGGTCCCCCTCTCCGACACACTGCTCCCCCCTATATTACACATTGCCCCCCCCTCTATTACACATTGCTCCCCCCTCTCTGACACACTTCTCCCCCCCTCTGACACACTGCTCCCCCCTCTCTGACACACTGCTCCCCCTCTCTGACGCACTGTTCCCCCCCCCCACTGACACACTGCTCCCCCCTCTCTGACACACTGCTCCCCCTCTCAAACACTGCTCCCCCCTCTCTTAAACACTGCTCCCCCCTCTCTGACACACTGCTCCCTTCTCTGACACACTGCTCCCCCCTCTCTGACACACTGCTCCCCCCCTCTCTGACACACTGCTCCCCCTCTCTGACACACTGCTCCCCCATACTGACTCACTTCTCCCCCAACCTGACACACTGCTCCCCTTCTATGACACACTGCTCCCCCTCTCTGACACACTGCTCCCCCCTCTGACACACTGCTCCCCCCTCTCTGACACACTGCTCCCCCTCTCTGACACACTGCTCCCCCCCTCTGACACACTGCTACCCCTCTCTGACACACTGCTCCCCCCCCTCTGACACACTGCTCCCCCTCTCTGACACGCTTCTCCCCCCCCCCTCTGACACACTGCTACCCTTCTCTGACACACTTCTCCCCCCTCTCTGACACACTGCTCCCCCCTCTCTGACACACTTCTCCCCCCCTCTGACACACTGCTACCCTTCTCTGACACACTTCTCCCCCCTCTCTAACACATTGCTCCTGCCTTCTGACACACTGCTCCCCCCTCTCTGACACACTGCTACCCCTCTCTGACACACTGCTACCCCTCTCTGACACACTGCTCCCCCCTCTGACACACTACGAGTGATGCAAGTATAGGGGGGAGTATGGGGAATGCATGGAGTGTGCTGAAAGTATAGGGAAATAGGTAGATTTTGAAGTTTTTTTTATTGGGGGGGCCAAGTAGTTGGTCTTGCCTAGGGCACAGAATAGTCTAGCACCGGCACTTATTGTAAAGGGGTTCTATCATGGGGGTTTGTATTGCAAAGGGGTTCTATTGAGGGGCGTCTGCATTGTAAAGGGGTTCTATTGGCGGGGGCTTTGTATTGCAAAGGGGTTCTATTGGGGGGGTTGTATTGTAAAGGGTTTCTATTGGGGGGGGGGGTTATATTGTAAAGGGGTTCTATTGGGGGGGTTGTATTGTAAAGGGGTTCTATGGGGGGGTTGTATTGTAAAGGGGTTCTATTTGGGGGGGTTTGTTTTGTAAAGGGATTCTATTGGGGGGGGTTGTATTATAAAGGGGTTCTATGGGGGGGGTTTGTATTGTAAAGGGGTTCTATTGGAAGGGGTTTGTATTGTAAAGGGGTTCTTTTGGGGGGGTTGTATTGTAAAGGGGTTCTATGGGTGGGGGTTTGTATTGTAAAGAGGTTCTAATGGGGGGGGGGGCTTTGTATTGTAAAGGGGTTGTATTGGGGGGGTTTGTATTATAAAGGGGTTCTATTGGGGGGGTTGTATTGTAAAGGGGTTCTATTGGGGGGGCTTTGTATTGTAAAGGGGTTCTATTGGGGGGGGTTTATATTGTAAAGGGGTTCTATTGGGGGGGCTTTGTATTGTAAAGGGGTTCTATTGAGGGGGGGTTTGTATTGTAAAGGGGTTCTATTGGGGGGGTTTGTATTGTAAAGGGGTTCTATTGGGGGCTGTATAATGTAAAGGGTTCTATTGAGGGAGGCGGGGGCTATGTAATGTAAAGGGTTCTATTGGGGGGCTGTGTAACATATTGGGGGGGTGTGGAAACTGTGTAATGTAAAGGGTTCTATGGGGGGGGCAGGGGCTGTATAATGTAAAGGGTTCTATGGGGGGGTGGGGGATGTGTAATGTAAGGGGTTGTATTGGGGGACGGGAGCTGTGTAATGTGAAGGGTTCTATGGGGGGGCGGGGGCTGTGTAATGTGAAGGGTTCTATGAGGGCGGGGACTGTATAATGTAAAAGGTTCTATGGGGGGGCGGGAGCTGCGTAATGTAAAGGGTTCCATGGGGGGATGGGGGCTGTATAATGTAAAGGGTTCCAATGGGGGTGTTGTGTAATGTAAAGGTGTCCAGGGGTACGGGGGCTGTGTAATGTAAAGGGGGTCTTCCTACATTTTACTCACAGTTATTACTGCAGTACTATAGATTTTTTAGGTTGTGCGTTTTTTTTTCTGCATTTTCTGAAAGCGCACCAAAAGTCCTGCATGCTGCATCTTTGGCGCACTTTCAGAAAACAGGAAAATCATTTTTTGGGGGGAAGTGACACCATGGTTTACTGCACCAGGTGACCCCAACCCTTGTGACACCACTGGCAGTAGCACACAGTAAGTATGCCACTGCCAGTTACATGTATTTCTGTCTGGCGCCTCAGGTCAATCGGCGCCGTTTTTGCAGAGGAGGAGGGGCCTGGTTGCCGGGGGGAGCAGAGGGAAGAGGATTCTTTTGGGTTCCGGGCTGCAGTGCGTGGAGGCGCTACACGTGACACGTCAATGTGCGGTTCGATCCGCCCGGGTGCCAAATGCTCTAGATATATGAGATATGAAACAAAATCCTGTTTTTTAAATTTTATTTTCTTTTGCCATTATATTTTCTTGCTGACTATTCTAAGTATATTGAGTGCTGGATTTTTTCTATTCTCTTGTACAGGAAATATTCCTATGTGATATTGTATATCATATGTACCCCTGTTTGTTTTAGTAAATAATTGAAGCTCAATGAAAGCCTTTCTATTACTGTAATGCAGTCAGGCACTGTGCAGTTGGCATGTCGGACCCCTGAAGACACGGATTTCTGCATTCTTTGTTTAGTGCCATCCCGGCTGTCCAGTGTTCTGCCGGCACAGGTTATTTACACCCTTCCTACAGCACACTAGTTCAGTTAAAAAACAGTTTCCCACACGTATTAGTGTGTATGCAAGTTTCAAACACCATATGTATGTATACAGTTTTTTTTTTTTTTTTTGCAGGGGGAATGCGGTGTTAGGCAGTTCTGGCACCTCCAGCACTGTACTGGAAAGGCGTGCTGGGGGTGTGCTGGGGGGTCTATTGATGCTGGCTACTGGAATGCGGTGTTAGGCAGTTCTGGCACCTCCAGCACTGTACTGGAAAGGCGTGCTGGGGTGTGCTGAGGGGTCTATTGATGCTGGCTACTGGGGGATCTGTTATTGTTTGACAGGTGTGGTGTTGCTGGGGGGGGGGGGGGGGGCTCTATTCTTGCTGATGAGGGATTTATGTTTGCTAAGGGGGGCTATTGTTGCTGGGGGATCTACTTTTGCGGGGTGTGGGGGGGGGTCTATTGCTGACTGCTTGGGGGTCTTTGGTTGCTTGGGGGGGTCTATTGTTGGCTGCTGATGGACCTATTGTTACTGTGGTAATCTACTGTTGCATGAAGGAATCTATTGTTGCTGGCTGCTGAGGGACCTATTGTTACTGGGATGATCCATTGTTGCATGATGGGAGACAGACATATTGTTGCTGGGGAATCCATTGTTGCTGGGGGGGAGTCTATTGTTTCTGTAGGATCTGTTGTTGCTGGCTGACTGCTAGGGCGGTCTGTCTTGCTGACTGGTTGATGGGGATCTATTGTTGCTTGGGTGGGTCCATTCTTTCTGGTGGGGGATCTTTTATTGGTGAGGGTGGGGTCCTACGGTTGAGGGGGGTCCTATTATTGCCGGCTGCTGGGGGTATCTATTGTTGTAGAGGGGAGAGGGTCTATTGTTACCAATCAGGTTTATTTTGCCAAATCAGCAAAAAGGGCCAGGGGACAGAGAGGGCCCTGTTTACTTTGGGGCACAGTGGCCTGCAGTAACTACAAAAGCCTTCCCCGGCCCCATTTAGTCAGCTGAGGCCGGTGACAGGAACAGGACATTTAATGTTTAATCACTGATAGGCGTAGTAATCCTTATGCCGTGGTTACATTAAAGTCCCTGGCCTGCTCTTCGGATTCAAGTCGCCGGGGCAGGTTGGAACTGTAATTGCCGGGAACCAAAACACAGAGGTTTCATGATTTCTGGCGCATGTGCAGTAATCCTTCTCCCATGGGCTTCTGACTGTTAATGTAAAGTCCTAGCCCGCTGTTCTATATTAGTCCACCAGGGGGAGGCCGTGGAGCCGCAGCACAAGGATTACTGCCCCTGTGCCAAAAATCATGAAATAGACGTGGCGGAGTAATGTATATGTTTCGGTGCCCGGCAGTTACAGTTACCAGCCTGCCCAGGCGGATTGATACAGAAAAACAGGCCAAGACTTGAATGTAATTGGCTGTACTCGTGGCACAATGATTACTCTGCCCGGTATTGAGTAACAAAAAATAGTCCCATTTCCGCTGAGTAAATAAATATAATACATAAATGATTTGTAGCACTACTCCCAAGGGAGCTGCTGATTACAGTTTCCCCTGGGTTACCATTAGCAACAGTACAATTTTGGCATTTTTTCCAAATATTTTACCTAAGACAAGGATCAGTCCAGTTTCTTTGGTTTTTATGTTTTATTAGGAACTTGGATAGGAGAAGGGATGAGTGGGATACTCCAACTGACTAGAACTATGCAAAATAAGCAGGGACGACTTGAAAAATGATGATTAACGCTGAGTAACGCTGTGTAACGTTGAGTAATGCTGAGTAATGCTGTGTAACGCTGAGTTGAGCTAGTCACGGCTAGGCCGCTGCTTCACTTTGCCCTTGGCTGTGAAAGGAGTTCTTTAACCACTTATAGGCCCCATTCACACTAGTGCGACTTGTCCCGCGATTTTGGACCGCAAAATCGCATGACAAGTCGTTTTCCATTATTTTCAATGAGCCCCATTCATATAAGTGCGTTTTGAAGTCACACCGACTTCAAAGTAGTGCCTGCACTACTTTGCCACGATTTTAATGCATTTTGAGGCATATAGCCTTGCCATTGCTTTCAAAATCGCGGCAAAATCGCAGTAAAATTGCGTTGCAATAGTGTGAAAGGGGCCTAAGACCGGAAAGATTTGCCCCCTTCCTGACCAGGCCCTATTTTGCAATTCGGCAATGCGTTAATTTAACGGACAAATGAATAATAAATATAACATTTGTAAAAAAATATATAAAATGTATGCAATTTAAATTAAATAAATAATATATATAAGAAAAAAAGTGAATATTTTTTTTTTTTTTTTGTAATTACTACAGACCATGAGATGACTTAGCAGTAACTGTCCAGGCCCATGGTAAATTGGCAGGACAAACCTGATTGGCCAAACAGCCTAAAGGCTCATTCACACATGCAGTGCCTTCTGAAGAGAGATCTACGTTTGAATTGCTATGCAGAGAAAGTTAAGACAGATGGTGAGGAGGTGTTGCATCAGGACAGGACATCCCTCAATCCATGGATAGTGATGGAAAATTTGCAAAGGTGCCACCAGCCTGTGATTTCACACCACGCTTACCCTATATGTAGTGACCCCTTAATAAGTCAAGTCTCATTTGCTTTGTTTAATAATTGGGAGCAGACTCTAGATCCCCGGGATGTAATTCTCTCGAGCCAGATGAATGGCACCAGATACAGCGAAAATAGCACACCCTCCGTCCAATGCAATTGAAGTAAATTGTATTGACGTTAAAGTAAACAGTTCACAACAAGCCCGGCAGAAGGAAGATCCATACTGTCTCTGACAGACAGGTAACCTGTCCCTACACTATCCACATGTTAAATGCATGCCAAACCCAGGAGCCAGGGTCTAAAAGAGACTCTGTCTGACCCAAGGTGGCCACCAGAGTGACATGGGCTGTCAGCATCCAGCCAAATCGCTGCCCCGGTGACTCAGGAAACCATAAAGGAACCATGTTCCTTCTGACTTCCTCTCCCTCTGTACTGCTTCTGTGGTTGAGTGCCACCTGCAGTAGATAAAACAGAATGAACCTGCCTATTTGTGTGCCAAAGAAAATCTACAATGCAAAATATTCTACATTAATATAGTGACTCTTGTACGTACATAGTGAAATCTGTGTCCCCAAAAGACATGTTTTCTCTTACGTCCTCTGACAGTCGCCGCCCACTCATACAGTCTTCACTAGTGGGTATTGGTCTTATCCACAGGAGTAAGCTAGGCAGAACATTTTGTTAAAAAAAAACATTCACAAAACCTTGTATAGACACACCTACAGGGGGCTGTCCCTCTGGTCCAATACCCCCCTGCTAGCAGCATTCCCAATTCAGTTTGTCTTTTGTCTAGTTAGGAGTAGGCAGGCTTCCCTTTTCTTCTTATTTTTTATTTGAAAAAGTGATTTTTCTTTACACTGATAGCTTTCTATTTTTTCCTGCGCTTAGTTAGTCAGACTTCGGAAGACTACAGCGTTTGCGGAGCTGGGCATCGCACTGGTTATCCTAGAGCCTTACTGAATCCCAGCCTGCCATCGAGCGTTAGAAGGCTATGCGTATGCCCAGGCCTCGCAAACGACCTGTCCCTGTCCTCAGGGACAAGTCTGTGAAGTGGCTACTTTGCTGGGATGTCTCAACTGCGGTACGCTGCGTGTTGCTAGCGTCCTGTTAGGCTGACGGCACCCCCACCCGGAGCGGGAGGCTTCCTGTCACAGAGCGGTACCCCACGTTTCGCTGGACGATGAGTACCGTGCTACCCCTCTGTCTATGACATTATCTGTCGGGGGGTGTATGTGGGGCCTCTGTTATGGGGATGGCAGTCTATGTGGAGTCTATGATATCCCCCTCATGTCTGTCAGTATGGTTCCTGTGTGTCCCTTCCCGGTCCCTGCGGGGGCGCTATAGCGGTTCTGCCGTGGTGTGGGGGGGTGGTTGCGGGGGTCCCTGAGTCCCTGCGATGCTTGTGCAAGGTTTTGGGGGTACAGACATGCTTGTGGGGGCCATAATTGTAAAAACCGCGGGCCCCCATTTCAGGTCTGGGCAGGCTGTTTGACCTCATTCTGAGGGCAGCAGCCATCTTCTGTAATGCTATGGCGCCCTTCGGGCGCCATCTTTAGTGTGGGCAATGTGTTTCCTCAATATGCTCAGTGGCCATTTTCTCTGAGCCTCCCCCATAGACTTACATTGGCAACCATTTTCTTGTGGCTCAGAACTATGTTCTGCCCATAGTGGCGTGACATCATTTCCTTCTCCTGGCACACAAATCGAGCTGGCAGCGTGGGTATAGTATAGCACACTTCTGGGGGCTGTTTTTTCTGGTTTATATCTCTGCTGGCAGTTATTATTTTTCAGTGCTTAGTAGCACAGGCTAGTTATTCATTGTGGTGCATTGCGATGGGAACCGCAGTTATCGCTGATTTAAAGGGCCAGCGCCATTTAATTTCTAAGTGTTCTGATGGAGTCCCAGGATAACTAATTCCCCCCAGCTCTGGTGGAGGGTTCAGGCACTTCTGAATCCTCTGCAATAGTCTCACTTACTGCTGCACTTACGACTTTAGCGTCCAAAGTGGATCTGTTGATGTCTGAGCGGGCTTCTAAGAAAAGGCCCAGGCTTTCTCAGTCTTCTGATTCAGAGCCAGATATGGTTGCCACGGACAGTGTACCCCCTGAAGGGTCTCAGTCCTCTCAGTCGGATGGGAAGGAGAAGGAGGTGGAGGATTCCCCCTCTGGGGATGTCTGCGCTCATTAGCTCTGTTAAAGACACGCTACATTTAAAAGATGAGCCCCACCTGCCGGGTAAGCGGACTTCCTTTGGGACCCAGAAAGCCCAGAAGTCGGTTCAGGTGTTTCCTTGTCCCGCTGAGTTTCACGAAACAGTGAATGAACAATGGCGCAATTTAAAGCGCAATTTTGTGGTGCCTAAGCGGTTTCAGTACCGTTATCCCTTTGCGTCTCCGGTGGATTCGCGCTGGACTGTGGCCCCTAAGGTGGACCACGCTGTGTCCAGGCTAAATAAAGCCACTTTGATGCCCGCGGAGGATTCTCCAGTGTTTAGAGATCCGGCGGCTAGGCGGGTGGAGTCTCTTACCCGCCACTCCTATCTGGTGGCAGGTTCCTTGATGACACCCGTGTTCGCCTCAGTAATGGTCTCTCAGGCTGTGGTGGAGTGAACTAAGGTGCTAAGACGCACCCTTGTGGCTGATTCCGCCCCTCCTGCTATTCTGGAGATGGTGGACCAAATTATTCAGGCTGTTTTATACCTGTGTGACGCGACCTCGGATGATGCCCCTTTAGTTTCACGCTTATCTGCAGTCGCAGTGACAATCCGTCGCATCGTGTGGTTGAAAAAGAAGACGGTGTCTGACATCCCTTATGCAGGAAATCGCCTTTTTGGGGACTCCCTGGACGAATTGGCGAAGGGGGTCACTGGGGGGTAAAAGCATGCTGCTGCCCCAGGTGTCCAGGGGCAAGTCTTTCCGCGGTAAGCGGGGCCCTTCCTTTAAACCTAACCAGAGGTCCTTTCGTGCCTTCAAGGCACAGGACAAGGGCAAATCCTTCAAGGCCTCTGGTGGCTAGAAGAAGCCTTGGGTGGTTAAATCAAAAGCCGCCCACTCTGGCACAGCGGCCCAGTCCGCCTCCACCCGAAGGGGTGCCCTCACCCGTCTCAGGGGTGGGGGGACGTCTGCGCTGTTTTTCCAAGCCCTGGCTGGCCAAGGTTCGGGACAGATGGGTTCAGGAACTCATTTGGTCAGGGTACAGATCGAATTTCGATCACGCCCAACAGACAGATTCTTTCCTTCAAATCTTCATTTGACCCCAGATTGTTTCCAAGATCTCCAACGGGAGTTCAGGATCTCCTCGCCCAGGGGGTGATCGTCCCGCTGCCACATCGGGACAGGTTTTGGGGTTTTTACTCGAATCTGTTCACGGTGCCCAGAAAGGAGGGCAAGGTGTGTCCAATTCTGGACTTAAAGTTTCTGAACCGCTTCGTGCGGGTTCAAAAATTCCGCATGGAGTCCCTCCGATCGGTGGTGGCCTCCCTGAGTCCGGGAGATTTCCTGGCTTCCATCGAACTCAAGGATGCGTATTTACACATCCCCATTTACGAAGGTCATCAGAGGTACCTCCGATTCGCACTCGCGGAGGAGCACTATCAGTTCGTGGCATTGCCTTTCGGTCTCGCTTCGGCTCCAAGGGTGTTTACCAAAGTGTTGGCTCCTGTCCTGGCCCTGTTGCGGGCGCAAGGGATTGCAATCCTTGGGTATCTGGACGATCTCCTATTATGGTCAAGTTCCAGTGCCACTCTGTTGCGCGATCTGTCAACCACGGTTCAGATGCTTCAGGAGTTCGGGTGGACCATCAATTTTCAGAAGTCGACATTGTCTCCTTCTGTTCACCTCCCTTACCTGGGGATGGTTCTGGTTCCAGGCAAAAGTCTTCCTGCCGGCGGACAAACCCCGGACTCTGCAGAACGAGATCAGGTCCCTCAGGGACAACAAGTCCTCATCGCTCAGGACCTGCATGCGGTCGCTGGGATTGATGGTGTCAGCCTTCGAGGCGATACCATTTGCACAGTTCCACACACGATCTCTGCAAGTGTAGATTCTGGCCAGGTGGGACAGACATCCTCATTCCTTGGAAAGGAGGATCTCTTTGAGCCACCAGGTCAGAGCGGATCTTCTGTGGTGGCTCCAGTCACCGGCTCTGATGGAAGGGAAATCCTTCCGGCCGTTGTCATGGACGGTGGTCACCACGGATGCCAGCCTGTCAGGCTGGGGTGGCATTCTGGGCAATTTGTCTGCCCAGGGCACTTGGTCGGAGGTGGAATCCTCCCTGTCGATCAATATCTTGGAACTTGCGAGCGATCAGACTATGTTTGCTCCGTTGGTCGGATCATCTTCGGGGCCGCCCTGTGCATGTGCAGACGGACAACGCAACTGCGGTGGCTTACATAAATCACCAAGGGGGCACCAGGAGTGCCGGGGCGGCCAAGAAAGTGGCCGAGATTCTGTCTTGGGCCAAGACGCAGGTCCCGGCAATTTCGGCAGTTCACATTCCAGGTGTGGAGAACTGGCAGGCCGACTATCTGAGCCGTCAGACCCTGGACCAGGGGGAATGGTCCCTGCACCCGGAGGTGTTTCAGATGCTGTGTGCGCGGTGGGGATCCCCGGATGTGAATCTGTTCGCATCATGGCTAAACAACAAGGTGGGAAGGTTTGTGGCAAGAACACGCGACCCTCTTGCAGACGCCTCGGACGCATTGGTAGTGCCTTGGAATCGGTATCGCCTGATTCATGCCCCTATTCAATTGTTGTCCAGGTTCCTTCGCAGGTTGGCCTCGGAACCGAGGGTGGTGATTCTAGTGGTCCCAGACTGGCCGCGCCGGTCTTGGTATGCGGACATCGTACAACTAGTCGTCGAGCCTCCCTGGCGGCTCCCATTACGAGACGATCTGCTGTCTCAAGGGCCGATCTTCCATCCTGCTTTACAGTTGCTGGCTTTAACGGCGGGGCTGTTGAAAGCCAGGTCTTGAGAGATCGGGGTCTCTCGTTGGCGGTGGTTCCTACCTTACTCAAGGCTAGGAAGGCCTCGTCCGGTAAGATTTATTATCGTACCTGGAAGGCTTATTTCGCCTGGTGTGAATCGCAGGGTTTCCATCCTCGCTCCTTTTTGGTGGCGAGGGTTTTAGCCTTCCTGCAAATCTTGCGCTGACCACTATTAAGGGTCAGTTATCTGCGCTGGCCATTCTCTTCCGGCGCCCCTTGCCGTCAAATTCCTTGATCCGCACCTTTATTCAAGGGGTGCGACATCTGGCTCCCCCTAGGAGGGCACCCTTGCCCCCTTGGGACTTGAATTTGGTTCTATCTGTTTTGCAACGTCCTCCCTTTGAGAACATCCGGTAGATTCCTCTGCCTTTCTGGTGGCGATCACATCTGCTCGCAGAGTGTCGGAGTTGGCGGCCCTGTCTTACCGCTCCCCCTATATGGTTGTTCATAGGAATAAGGTGGTCTTGCGACTTCATCAATCTTTCCTTCCAAAGGTGGTGTCCGATTTTCATCTCAACGAGGATATTGTCTTGCCTTCGCTGTGTGCGAAACCTAAGCATCCTAAGGAGTTTGCCTTGCATTCCTTGGATGTAGTCCGAGCGATCAGGGTTTACCTGTCGGCTACTGAATCCTTCAGAAAGTCTGATTCTCTTTTTGTCCTTCCTGAGGGACCTCGGAAGGGTACGGCTGCGTCTGCGGCAACCATTTCTAAATGGATCAGACAGATGATTGTAGAAGGCTTATTCGCTTAGGGAACAGGTTCCACCTTTCCCTGTCACGGCGCACTCTACCAGAGCGGTTAGTGCATCTTGGGCCTTCCGCCAACAGGCGTTGGTGTCCCAGGTGTGCAAAGCGGCGATCTGGTCGTCCATGCATACCTTTACAAAATTTTACAGACTTGATGTTTTGGCATCGGCAGCCTGTCTCCTCCTGTTGGGGTTTTATCCCCCTTGGTTATTTTGCTTTCCTGGGTTTGTTCGCTCCTGTTGAGCTTTCCTGTTACCCAGTGTTTTACCTTTCTGGTTCATGATAAGGTTCTTTTCTCTGAACTGGGT
Source organism: Pelophylax lessonae (assembly GCF_965119305.1). NCBI lineage: Eukaryota > Metazoa > Chordata > Amphibia > Anura > Ranidae > Pelophylax > Pelophylax lessonae. The sequence goes on along the minus strand of NC_138775.1, from coordinate 254,619,256 downwards.
GCTGCATTGCCTTTTAGACGGTTGCGTTTCCCACCCCTCACATCTACACTGCTTTGGGACATCCCAGTAGTGAAAACTGTATGAGTGGGCGGCGACTGTCAGAGGACGTAAGAGAAAATAGAATTTTTGTAAGAACTTACCGTAAAATTATTTTCTCTGAGTCCTCGGACGGTCGCCGCCCCCCTCCCCTCTTTTGTGGTTCATGGACCTATATACTGCTTGCTACCAAACTGAATTGGGAATGCTGCTAGCAGGGGGGTATTGGACCAGAGGGACAGCCCCCTGTAGGTGTGTCTATACAAGGTTTTGTGAATGTTTTTTTAACAAAATCTTCTGCCTAGCTTACTCCTGTGGATAAGACCGATACCCAGTAGTGAAGACTGTATGAGTGGGCGGCGACTGTCAGAGGACTCAGAGAAAAGAATTTTACAGTAAGTTCTTACAAAAATTATATTTTTTTGTGGCACATATAAGAAGGGCTTGTAGAAGGGGGTATACGTTTGCCTTATGTACAGAATTCCAGGTAGCACTGGTAGACTTTAGGCCTTCCTTTTTATGAGTGTGAACCTCCACTTCCAGAGGGAGAATTACACTTCTGGCCTTGTACAGTACAGATTCAATCCCCCAGTACTGCACCACCCCCATCTTGCCACCTTCCATTCATACTCACAAGTACATACTATAGGCCACCTCCAGACGAAGACAGAGTCTATATTTTTGTTTGCTTCGTCATTATTAAACTTCAACAAAATACAGGGATTACCTGTTTGAGAACCATCTCTTCATGGGCACTTAAAGGGCACAACTTCCTATTAACCAGTTCCAACAGTCCACCCTTTTCCCATTTAAGCTGAATCCAAATTCTTGCTGAATCTTGAATGTCCCACAGGAAGTGGGAAGCTTTGTCGGTGTTCTTCCAGGAGATGAAAACTGGTAACTGGAACAAAATGGGGGTGATTTACTAAAAACGGGGGAGCGCAAGATCTGGTGCAGCTCTGTATAGAAACCAATCAGCTTCCATTTTTTTTTTGTCAAAGCTTAATTGAACAAGCTGAAGTTAGAAGATGATTGGCTACCATGCACAGCTGCACCAGATTTTGCACTCTCCAGTTTTTGTAAATCAACCCTATGTGTTTGTAGTTAATGGGCCAATGGGCCTTATTAACGTCCTTCCTACGAGGGAACAGAACAAACTTCACTGTCTCTCTCTCCCACTCTTCTTCTACCGCTTTACTCCTCCTACTCTGTTCCTAACCAGATGGGGCTTTGTTCTTATCTTATGTCTTCACTGCAGAATCACTGCATCTTATCTTATGTCTTCACTGCAGAATCACTTATTTATATAATTCTGTGTCAAGATGGTTGTCCAAATCTTGCAGGATTTTTGTATCTGATAAGATATGGAGTCCTTCCGAAGTTGGCTGCCTGGAGCCCATAGCAGGGGACAATTACTCCTGAATGCCATCCTGCCAACCTAAAGAAACAGCATAGTGCCACCTTCGGGTTGGAGGATGTACTGCAGCCTTTGCACTTCTTCCAGCATCAGCTCCCTTTGCAACCCTCAGCCCCAGTGCATGCAATTCTAACCTCAGATGATTACCAAGGCACACATTTCAGACTCCACATCAGCCACAATGCAAGCACTTCAGACCTCAGATCAGCTCCATACTATGTACCTTTAGGAATGCATGACAATGCTGTCAGCATGTGGGTAGACTTCTTTTGCACAGCATGCCAACATTCTGAGCTATCAGTGAGCATTCAGTGATATCAGGGAGGTGAGTGGGCCATTCTTTGTATTTTACAGACAGTGCCAGTACAAATGGCATCCTGAACCCACCTGGGCAGGCGTGCCAGGAGTTCCTGATATCTGCTGTAGCATATATTCACATGGACATTACTCTAGCGTGCATTAATTAAAGTAAAAACAGAAAAAAATTCTGAAGACAAAACATTTTTTTTTTTAGTTTTGGTAGAATGGCAAAGGGCTAGACCCTCTGCCAAGGTTTTTTTTATTGCTGCATATGTCTCCATTGGGAGAGTCTCCCGAGTAGGACAAAGAGCAAAGAAAGGAAAACTTAGGCCTGGTTCATACCTATGCAGTTTGCTGTTGATCCATTTCGCCAGTGTTTCAGCCGCGACCGCCCACACAGAGAAATGCAGGACCAATGGGGGAGGTTGCTGTAAATCCCAATGCCCCGCTGCCCGCACTGGAAATCTCAGTCGTACTGGGAACCTCGGTTCCTGTGTGGCTGCGGTTTCAAACATAGTGCATAGACTTCTTTCTGTCCTGTCACGGGACATGGCAGCCTATTCAAATGAATGGGCTCTTGCGCCTGCGCAAACCTGGTCCTAGACCCTTTCCAAAACACAGCAGCTGAAAGACCATGTTAAATGGACTGTAGTGCGTTTCTGCAAAAAAACACTGAAAAAAGCATAGGTGTGATTCAGGCCTTTCTCTTCTCTGCTCTATCCAAAATTCTGGTTATATATACACTTAAACATAAAGTTATATATTTTTACAAAACAACGTAAAATCCAATATGTCTCCCATAATGTACTCATTGCTTGGCTATCTTAACCACTTTAGCCCCAGCCCTATTTCGGACACTTTTTGTTCACAAGTTAAAACCAGTATTTTTTCCTAGAAAACTACTTAGAACCCCCAAACATTATATATATTTTTTTAGCAAAGACTCTGGAGAATAAAATGTCGGTCATTGCAAAATTTTTTGTCACGCGGTATTTGCGCAGCGGTCTTTAAAACGCCATTTTTTTGGAAAAAATTTGAAAAATCACATTTCACTGCATTTAAAAAATACTAAACAGTAAAGTTAGCCCATTTTTTTTGTATATTGTGAAAGATGATGTCACGCCGAGTAAATAGATACCAAACATGTTACGGTTTAAAATTGCGCCCCCCCGTGGGATGGCGACAAACTACGGTCAATAGAGATCTCAATCTGCGACGCTTTAAATTTATTTAACGGTTACCAGTTTAGAGTTAGAGTGTAGCTCTTTTTTTTTAATTATTGCCCACGCTCTGGCGATCGCGGCGATACCTCACATGTGTGGTTTGAACAGCGATTTCATTTGCGGCTCGACTTGCGTATACGTTTTTTTTTGTGCGCGAGCTAACGGTGACGGGGACGGCTAAATTTTTTTTTTTTTTTTTTTTCCTATTTATTTTTTCTTTTTTTTTAAACTTTATTACAGGTTTTTAAAAAAAAAAAAATCTGATCACTTTTATTGCTGTCACAAGCAATGTAAACATCCCTGGTGACAGCAATATGTCGTGACAGGTACTCTTTATGGAGGGATCGAGGGTCTAAAAGACCCTAGACCCCTCCACTACACTTCCCTGTATGCAAAACGCCGAAAACGGCATTTTTGCATACAGCCGTTTTTCAAATCTGCCGCCTTTTGCAGCACAGTAACCCGGACGTGACGTCATGGACGCCGCCTCCGGGTTACGTCATCGGAGACCCGATCGATGCCGTTTCCGGCATTCATCGGGACTCCATCCAGCCGGCGGACGTGCCGGCTGGGTGCTCGGGGCTCCCGGTGGGACGGTAGCCCCGAGCAAAGCCGCGGAAGGCGGCGGGAGGGGGGGGATGTCCCCTCCCGCCCCCCCGGGTAACGATCGAGCGGCTCCCGAGCCGCATCGATCGTTACCGACGGAAAGCCGACCGTCGGCTTCAAACAACGGTACCGGGATGATGCCTCTAGCTAGAGGCATCATCCCGGTATAACCCCGCAAAGTCTGATCACGTAGAGGTTACGTGACTGGTAGTAAAGTGGTTAACAACTGCCATGTTACTTCCCATATGCATGAATCCAAAATCCTAAAAAAGGTATAAAATACATGGAATTTTTATTATATATTTTTTTATTATATTATATATATATATTTGATAACACAAATATTTTAGACCTTTTTCCTAGTCTAGAGGGTAGCTCAAAAATTTCTGCTAAAGGAGAAGTTGACTTTTTAGTATATACATTTCTGCCTCTATTTTCTACAGTATTTGACATTTTTTTCGTTATAACATATATATATTTTTTATAATTAACATTTTTATTGATTTTTCTATATAAAGAAAGTAAAAAAACACTGTGTAACATAATTTTATGGTTAATTTTTTTCATCATTTTATTCACCACAAATACAATGTGTGGAAGCACTGGGGTTGATTTACTAAAACTGGAGTGCAAAACCTGGTGCTGCTCTGCATAGAAACCAATCAGCTTCTACTTTATTTATTTTTTTGTGTAGCACCCTTGTCATAAGTAGGGTTGCTGGTAAATTCAGTTTGCTGGGCGGTAACTAGCCTGGCTGATTATAATAGTACTGTGGTATATTGGATTTCCTCCTAATCCTGGTTTGACTGTGGTTCTCCCTTCTGTCAATAGGTGGCACTGTTGCCTTTGACATTAGAGTGGTAAATACAGTCAAAAAGGTTATGAATATTTATGTAAAGAAAAAAGGGGGGGAATAACTGCGCTAACTCCTCGAATTGAGCAGCAACTTAAATTGCGACAAGCAACTATACAAAATAAGATAAATAAGTTGCGCTAAATTGAAAAATATTCTCAAAAAAATAAAAACAAAAAGTGTTGATGGTGTAACCATAAACTAAGTATTAAACATATAAGTGCAGTGTCCAAAAAAATGTCCAATAGTTCAAAGAATTGATCCGAAGATCCGAAATCTACCAAAATCCAAGTGTAAAAGGTGAGCCACCAGGTGTACTATCTCCTTACCGAATAAAGGTAAAAGATTCGCCCAAATGACAAAGGAGTCTTTTCCAATCCAGCGACCTCAACGTGGCTCCTCAACTTGTATGCTGTCTCAACGATAGGTGTCAAGTGCATGTGAAGAAAAAACTTCCATAGCATAATACTGTTTGTGTCATTGAATAACGGTACAGATCACCAGAAGTGCATACCACCACCCATGCTAACCCGACATGTGGTATTGAAAATGAAACAAAGTGCCAATACCCTTATATCCAATCTGCTTACCAGATGACAAATATAAACGTGCATTCAGAAGGAGAAGACCTATAAGGCCACCAGGATGCAAACAGGGACCACCACCGACAACACTGCCGCTTACCAGACACTACTAACGAATGAGCCAATGACAATCTCATACAGGTGTCTTCAGGATGTATCGGGATGGCAGATGACAAATATAAACGTGCATTCAGAAGGAAAAGACCTATAAGGCCACCAAGATGCAAACAGGGACCACCACCGACAATATTGCCGCTTACCAGACACTAATAACGAATGAGCCAATGACAATCTCATACAGGTGTCTTCAGGATGTATCAGGATGGCTGAACCACTCACATCTATCATCTGCCAGCGGAGGAGCTCCGCGCTGCGTCCTCCTCCCTCGGGGACTGAAACTTTTGAGTAAAGTTTCAGTCCCCGAGGGAGGAGGACGCAGCGCGGAGCTCCTCCGCTGGCAGATGATAGATGTGAGTATTATGCTATGGAAGTTTTTTCTTCACATGCACTTGACACCTATCATTGAGACACCATACAAGTTGAGGAGCCACGTTGAGGTCGCTGGATTGAAAAAGACTCCTTTGTCATTTGGGCGAATCTTTTACCTTTATTCGGTAAGGAGATAGTACACCTGGTGGCTCACCTTTTACACTTGGATTTTGGTAGATTTCGGATCTTTGGATCAATTCTTTGAACTTTTGGACATTTTTTTGGACACTGCACTTATATGTTTAATACTTAGTTTATGGTTACACCATGAATATGTATATGTCTCCTAGCCAATTACACTGCAACTGGAGCATGTTGGGAGAGGCTATTTATTTGGGGGAAGTCCAATGATTGTTCTCTTGCCACCCAGGCCCCTGTCTGGGGTGGGTATATGCAACTGCTGCTCTTGCTCGGTAGGCCTGAAGCCTGGGGCCCAGCCATGTGCCTGAGACTCTGCTGAGGAGAGCCTGGGTACTGCCTGGAAGTGTCAGGATAGGAGCCTCCAGAGTTCCTACATCATTCCGTGAGTTAATTGTCGTGTAGATATAGGAGACAGCTGTCCTGCCAGTACGGATTGCTGCAAGGGACTGGACCCAGGGGAGAGGAGTTGCCTCCCAGGTCAGTCTGAGTTTCACAGATTGCTGCAAGGGACTGGACCCAGGGGAGAGGAGTTGCCTCCCAGGTCAGTCTGAGTTTCACAGATTGCTGCAAGGGACTGGACCCAGGGGAGAGGAGTTGCCTCCCAAGTCATTCAGAACTTCAAGGTCTGTTTCTTGTACTGCTGTCTGCTGATATTTCTTTTTTGTATACTGAGTCTGCCAATTTGATTGTTCACTAAGGGTGTCCTGTGCCCTACTCCAATCTCCCATTTTTTTTGTTGCTGTTGAGAAGAAAAAAAACCCTTCTTGATTAAGCATTAAAGTGACTGGCGCCCATCTTTTCACTTGTTCACCACCCACCATGCCTGGTATTTTACACCATGAGCCTAGGAGGTTGGGGCGGGGGTGGTGCGCTACATTTGTAAAAGCTTAATTGAATAAGCTGAAGTTAGAAGCTGATTAGCTTCTGTAGCAGAGCAGCACCAGATTTTGCACTCACCTGTTTTAGTAAATCAACCCAACAGTGAGGGCCTGGCTTGGAGTGTGATGGAGTAGGACACACATGAGGAGAGCTCCGTCTGCACCAAATCATTTACTCGATTTCCTGGCCGTAATCCTGCTGTCCACTTGCTGAGTTTTGCTCCAGTGGACATCCACAGCCGGCACACCATATCCCTCCCCCCGAAAGGCATCTAAAGGCAGCTCGAAACTTGAGAAATTTCGGCATGCAGAGTGAGAGGCCCGAGGGGAAGATGGTGGCACTTCGGCATACGACTCTGAACCTCTGGCTGCAGAAACAGCAAGACTGCTGGATGTGATCTCCATGTGTTAGGCAACCCTTACTATCCAGATCAAGGAGGTCAAGGTAGATATTTCCCTCCTGCACCAGGACTTCCACAAGCTCCGAGATTTGGTGACGAGGCAAAGACCCACATTGGTTGGACAGAAGACCTGCTGAGGCCACTACAACCTAACTGTATACAAGAAAAAGTGAAATAAACCGCGCTAACTGAACATACATCAAGCTGCTAGCACAAAAAAAAGACAAATAGGTTGACAAATAGCATAAAAAAATATATAAAGTGCAGCGCTAAATTAGTGAATAAACAAAAAAGTCCATGATTAAAGGAATTCACTAAATTGATAAATAAGGTGAATGGAAGAAAGTCCCATGTAAGTAGTGCAACAAACAATCCAAAGTGATGTGTGTGGTCACAGTGGTTCCAACAGCATCAGAAAATAGATGATTATGCGCTCACCGGAGACTGTGGACCCAAAATACCATACGGCAAATGGATCAGGAAATGTTCATAAAGAAGGTCTTTGGTAACCCCCGTTACTTGTTGTAACCTCAAAATTCCTTCTCCCCCATTTCCACCATATGACTATCCACTGGAAAATCCGAGGTTACAACAAGTATCAGGGTTACCAAAGACCTTCTTTATGAGCATTACCCGACCCATTTGCCGTACGGTATTTTGGGTGCACAGTCTCCGGTGAGCGCATAATCATCTATTTTCTGATGGTGTTGGGATCTGGCAACCACTGTGACCATACACATCACTTTGGATTGTTTGTTGCACTACTCACATGGGACTTTCTTCCATTCACCCTTTTATCAATTTAGTGAATTCCTTTGATCATTGATTTATTTGTTTATTCACTAATTTAGTGCTGCACTTTATATATTTTTTTATACAACCTAAGGCCTCTTTCACACGGAGCGGACCGTATTTTGATCCGCTCCGGCACTTTTTTTTTTTTTACGGACACGGATGACACTTGTGTCATCCGGTCTGTATGTCCGCATATCATCCCATCCGTTTGCGGATGATATACGGACATAATGTATGTCTATGGGATTGCGGATGTCAGCGGATGACACCGCTGACATCCGATTTTGCGTCCTTTCCGTTTTGTAAACGGAATAAAAATAGGGTTCTGTTCCGTTCCAAAAAACGGAACAGAACTGAAAGGACACAAATCGGATGTCAGCAGATGGTCATCCGCTGACATCCGCAATCGAATTGACATGCATTATGTCCGTATATCACCCGCAAACGGATGGGGTGATATACGGACATACGGAACGCCCATGTGAAAGAGGCCTAACTGTGTTTTAGAAATAATAATAGAAATCTGTTTTTGGATACTGCACAGCAGCTGCAGTGAGGAGTCCTAGGTGCAGATTACTGGTGTAATGAATGCCCACAATCTGTCATGTGCATACAATCTAAGGTTCACAGTGAAAACAATAAAAATCTAACAGTTGTGTGAATTTATACAATCACCACCTCCCCTATCTGAAAGAGACCTTAAAGTAGAACTAAACTCTCCTATTATTTTCAGTTAAGGAAGGCTCTCTGTGTATATATAGCCTCTGTGTATATATAGTCTCTCTCTCTTTTTCTGTATTTATAGGCGCTCTCTGTGTATATATAGGCTCTCTAAAGGCTCTCTGTGTATAAATAGTCTCTCTGTATATTTAGGCTCTCTGTGTATATACAGGCTCTCTATGTATATATAGTCTCTCTATAGGCTCTCTGTTTCAATATAGTATCTCTGTGTGTGTATACAGGCTCTCTGTAGACTTTTTGTGTATATATCGGCTCTCTGTGTGTATATAGTATCTCTGTGTATATATAATCTCTGTGTGTGTATATAGGCTCCTAAAGGCTTTTTTGTATGTATGTATGTATATATACAGTGGGTACGGAAAGTATTCAGACCCCCTTAAATTTTTCACTCTTTGTTATATTGCAGCCATTTGCTAAAATCATTTAAGTTCATTCTTCTTCCTCGTGAATGTACACATAGCACCCCATACTGACAGAAAAACACAGAATTGTTGACATTGTTGCAGATTTATTAAAAAAGAAAAAACTGAAATATCACATGGTCCTAAGTATTCAGACCCTTTGCTCAGTATTTAGTAGAAGCCCCCTTTTGATCTAATACAGCCAGGAGTCTTTTTGGGAAAGATGCAACAAGTCTTTCACACCTGGATTTGGGGATCCTCTGCCATTCCCCCTTGCAGATCCTCTCCAGTTCTGTCAGGTTGGATGGTAAACGTTGGTGGACAGCCATTTTTAGGTCTCTCCAGAGATGCTCAATTGGGTTTAAGTCAGGGCTCTGGCTGGGCCATTCAAGAACAGTCACAGAGTTGTTGTGAAGCCACTCCTTCGTTATTTTAGCTGTGTGCTTAGGGTCATTGTCTTGTTGGAAGGTAAACCTTCGGCCCAGTCTGAGGTCCAGAGCACTCTGGAGAAGGTTTTTGTCCAGGATATCCCTGTACTTGGCCGCATTCATCTTTCCCTCGATTGCAACCAGTCGTCCTGTCCCTGCAGCTGAAAAACACCCCCACAGCATGATGCTGCCACCACCATGCTTCACTGTTGGGACTGTATTGGACAGGTGATGAGCAGTGCCTGGTTTTCTCCACACATACCGCTTAGAATTAAGGCCAAAAAGTTCTATTTTGGTCTCATCAGACCAGAGAATCTTATTTCTCACCATCTTGGAGTCCTTCAGGTGTTTTTTTAGCAAACTCCATGCGGGCTTTCATGTGTCCCACACTGAGGAGAGGCTTCCGTCGGGCCACTCTGCCATAAAGCCCCGACTGGTGGAGGGCTGCAGTGATGGTTGACTTTCTACAACTTTCTCCCATCTCCTGACTGCATCTTTGGAGCTCAGCCACAGTGATCTTTGGGTTCTTCTTTACCTCTCTCACCAAGGCTCTTCTCCCCCGATAGCTCAGTTTGGCCGGACGGCCAGCTCTAGGGAGGGTTCTGGTCGTCCAAAACGTCTTCCATTTGAGGATTATGGAGGCCACTGTGCTCTTAGGAACCTTAAGTGCAGCAGAAATCTTTTTGTAACCTTGGCCAGATCTGTGCCTTGCCACAATTCTGTCTCTGAGCTCTTCAGGAAGTTCCTTTGACCTCATGATTCTCATTTGCTCTGACATGCATTGTGATCTGGAAGGTCTTATATAGACAGGTGTGTGGCTTTCCTAATCAAGTCCAATCAGGATAATCAAACACAGCTGGACTCAAATGAAGGCGTAGAACCATCTCAAGGATGATCAGAAGAAATGGAAAGCACCTGAGTTAAATATATGAGTGTCACAGCAAAGGGTCTGAATACTTAGGACCATGTGATATTTCAGTTTTTCTATTTTAATAAATCTGCAACAATGTCAACAATTCTGTGTTTTTCCGTCAATATGGGGAGCTGTGTGTACATTCATGAGGAAAAGGAATGAACTTAAATGATTTTAGCAAATGGCTGCAATATAACAAAGAGTGAAAAATTTAAGGGGGTCTGAATACTTTCCGTACCCACTGTATACATATATATATATATATATATATATATATATATATATATATATATATATATATATATATATATATATATATAGTCTATCTGTATATATACTGTATAGTCTCTCTGTGTGTATATACAGTCTCTGTGTGTATATATAGAAACATAGAAACATAGAATGTGTCGGCAGATAAGAACCATTTGGCCCATCTAGTCTGCCCAATATTATATATATATATATACTGTATAATCTCCCTGTGTATACGTATATAGTCTCTGTATATATATAGTCACCCCTCACATTTTTGTAAATATTTTATTATATCTTTTCATGTGACAACACTGAAGAAATGACACTTTGCTACAATGTAAAGTAGTGAGTGTACAGCTTGTATAACAGTGTAAATTTGCTGTCCCCTCAAAATAACTCAACACGCAGCCATTAATGTCTAAACTGCTGGCAACAAAAGTGAATACACCCGTAAGTTAAAATGCCCAAATTGGGCCCAAAGTGTCAATATTTTGTGTGGCCACCATTATTTTCCAGCACTGCCTTAACCCTCTTGGGCATGGAGTTCACCCGAGCTTCACAGGTTGCCACTGGAGTCCTCTTCCACTTGCCATCACTGAGCTGGTATCCGGATGTTAGAGACTTTGCACTCCTCCACCTTCCATTTGAGGATTCCCCTTTTAAAGGAAGGAAGCCTCTATTAACCACTTTACCACTAAGTACTGTAATAGTACTGCGGCAAAGTGGCTCGTTCCCATCTGACGACGTAGACCTACGTCGCCAGACTCCTCCCCTGTAGGCGCGCTCCCGCTGTTTTCATTCACAGCGGGAGTCGGGCCAGGGGAGGAGCAGCGGCGATCGCCGCTGCTCTGCCCCGATCGTCGGGGATCTAGTGTGGAGATCCAGCCGCCTGTGTAAACACAAGCGGGCGGATCTCCTCAGTGACAGGGAGTGACAGATCGGAGTGTTCACACAGTCACCTCCCCCCCCACACGTCAGTAAGCACCAGGCATACATTAACCCCTCCCTCTCCAATAAAGTTAACCCCTTCCCTGCCAGTGTCATTTTTACAGTAACAGTGCATATTTATAGCACTGATTACTGCAGTAATGTCACTGGTACCCCCAAAAGTGTCAAAAATGTCAGTCAAGGGTCCGATCTGTCCGCCGCAATGTCGCAGTCCCGCAAAAAAAATCGCAGATCGCCGCCGTTACTCGTTAAAAAAAGAAACACCAAAAATGACATAAATCTTTCCCTTTGTTAGTAAACGCAATAACTTTTGCGCAAAACCAATCAAAATACGCTTATTGCGATTTTTTTTACCAAACATGGGTAGCAGAAAACAAATTGGCCAAAAATTGAAAAAAAAATTGGTTTTTACATCTTTTTTGGGGGGAATTTCATATAAAAAAATTTGAAAAATATTGTTATTTTCTCAAAATAAACGCTCTTTTTTTGTTTATAGCGCAAAAAAGTAAAAATCGCACAGGTGATCAAATACCACCAAAAGAAAGCTCTGTTTGTGGGAAAAAAAGACGTCAATTTCGTTTGGGTACGGCGTCGCACGACCGCGCAATTGTCAGTTAAAGTCGCACAGCGCCGAATCGCAAAAAGTGGCCCAGACGTAAGACAGCAAAATGCTCTAGTGGTAAAGTGGTTAAAGATGATGCATAAGAAAGCCAGCAAACAGTTTGCTGAAGACAAGCAGACTAAGGACATGGATTACTGGAACCATGTCCTGTGTCTGATGAGACCAATATAAACTTATTTGGCTCAGTTGGTGTCAAGCGTGTGTGGCGGCAACCAGGTGACGAGTACAAAGACAAGTGTGTCTTGCCTACAGTCAGGCATGGTGGTGGAAGTGTCATGGTCTGGGGCTGCATGAGTGCTGCCAGCACAGTTCATTGAGGGAACCATGAATGTCAACATGTACTGTGACATACTGAAGCAGAGCATGACCCCCCTCTCTTTGAAAACTGGGCCACAGGGCAGTATTCCAACATGATAACGACCCCAAACACACCTCCAAGACGATCACTGCCTTGCTAAAGAAGTTGAGGGTAAAGGTAATGGACTGGCCAAGCATGTCTCCAGACCTAAACCCTATTGTGCATTTGTAGGGCAAATTCAAATTTCAGAAGACTGCTTTTTTTGTTCTATTTTTATTTTCTTCTATTCTATTCTTTTATATTCTTTTCTATTAAATTCTTTTATATTCTATTCTACTCTGTTCTTTTATATTTTATTCTATTTTTTATAGTCTATTATGTGTATTCTATTCTATTCTATTCTATTCCTTTATTTTCTATTCTATTTTTTATCTATTATTATTGTTTTATTCTATTCCTCTGTAGCAAGATTCCCAGCCATTTTGCTGGATATGGGTCCGCCTGGGTTACCGCTAGCAACAACAGCACATTTAAGCATGTTCTCCAAGTGTGAGCACTGAGACAATGACCAGTCCATTATCTTTGGGTTTTTTGTATTTATTGAGAACTTGGAGAGGAGAAGGGATGAGTGGGATACTCCTTTGGCTCAACAATGCAAGGGACAACTGAAAAATGCTGATTGGCGCTGACTTGATGCTGGCTAGATGCCAGTCAACGCCAGATGATGCTGGTTAATGCTGGCTTGCTGCCTGTTAACTCCAAACTGACTTTTGACTCCTCTCTTGTATAAAGAAGTACTTTTTAAGCTCCCTTAAGCACTCCTTGCTGAGGTAGCTACTTGTATGACTGCTGCACTGCTGAACACTTCAGGGCCCACACCAGCGCTTTCTTTCACTCACTTATCTTCAGGGCTTAGACTCTGGCACCCCCTTTCTAAGCCTTCTCTACTGGTTAGCTGGCTCCTGGATCCCTCTGACCTTCTGGAGTGGTCCTGAAGAAGCGTGCTGGGGCACGTGAAACGTTTTGACGTCACGCATTGAGCTCCCCACTCCACCCCGCACCCGGGCGAACAGACCCTCCAACGAAGCCGGCTCACTACTGAGGAACATACTTCACTGACTGAAGGCCTTAGGAGGAAAGGGCAGTTCATCCGGCTCACAACCTAGCGAGTCTCCAGACTCTGCGAGTAACGGACAACACCGGAAAAACTAATGAAAGTGGAATTCGCTGTCTTCCCTGCCAGGGCCGGGTAAGAGACATCTTTCAACTTATTGCTGTGATGTTATGATAGACACGCCAGACTATATATTATGAGCCAGGAGCTCTTTTGGACTGTCTTGAATGAACTGACCAATGACCTATTCACAGTGTATGCTGTCACTTCCTTCATTGCCGGTGCAGCCCTTTATGCTGGAGACTATTTGCCAACCCTTTCTCGATATGTGCAGAGATGGAGGACTGATTGGAGGTGCTTGAGCCGGGTGAGCTACTCTATTGTTTCTGAGCTCTCATTTTGTGAATGAACTTACTTAGTTCCAAAATTGAGCAAACGCTGTGGAGCTCACAGCCCAGACCAGATACTTGGATATGATAAGGCTCTAACTGAATTATCTGGAGGTGCTATCCTATCCTTCACCCCATATTATACATACATCCAGGGCCATCTTTAAGGCAGGGCAAAAGGGACAGCTGCCCTGGGCCCCATCATTGTTGTGGGGCCCAAAGCAGCTGCCTCATACTTGCCAACTATCCCTGTTTAAATTCCCTTAAAGTTTTAGTCCCATAGCTGCCCAGCTCTGCCCTATTGCCATGTGCAGATGACTCCCCTGCAGACCCTGTGTTTACCTGTAAATAACCTGCAATGATATGTAAATTGTGTGGCATTAATATGTAAATAGCCGCGGACCAGCTGCATTGATATGTAAATAGAGGCAGTATTCATATGTATATCATGACACCCTGAGGTCATATCCATCTACACTTCTGTTGAATGCTGCCCACTGGGGAGGTAAAGGCTTGAAAGTCCTGTCTACAACTGAGGTCATTAAGCCGCCTACCATCAGCCTGTTCTGCAAAGGTAAGTAAATTGGAGGGGAACCTTTTTTCAAAACACCATGGTGGCACAGCACCCTGAATTTTGGTGGATGTGAATACGCACATCTCAGCAGATGAGTGAAGGTGTCATTAACAATTAATGCCACTGCTGTGTACCATGTGAAGGGCAGCACATTTCTGTGGTGTCAGGAAAACAATTGTGCATGTTTTACTGACACAAGAAATGTGAATGCAGTCTAAATGTCTCAGTTACATTGGTGGTCAGTGTAAATCTTCTCATTACATTGGGCTTGGTGAAAAATCCTTTCATTCACACTAGTGGTCAGTGTAAATGCCCCCCTTACTTTGGTTGTCAGTGTAACTTCTTCATTACATTGGTGATCAGTGTACATTACCTTTACAGTGGTGGTAAGTGCAGAATTGCCCTTTCCCCAGCAATGCCACTGATCCCAGGAGTTCTAGTATCCCTAGGAGTTTTATATCTATTGATGGGTCCCCTCACCTCCCCAGTCCATGGTGTGCACCAAGAAACCAATCAGTGGGCAGTAATGATGTGCACTAACCTCTTGCAACCAATTATTGATCGGTAAGGATGTTCAGTACCCTCTAGCAACCAATCAGTGAGCAGTGTTATTGTACAGTAATCTCTAGAAACCAATCAACAAGCAGTAGTCATGTGCTGTAACCTCGAGCAAATAAACAGTGAGCCATAGTGTGTGCTGTAACCTCTAGCAGTCAGTCAGTGAGCAGTAATAATACACTGTAACCTCTGGCAATTGCAATTGCTGCCTGATCTGATTAAGTAAACTGATTTTGAGTCTAGCTGCTGTTTATTGTATGTCTCAGAGAAGGTGGAGAGCGAAATTGCATGGGGGGCCCAAGAAAATGTTTGCCCAGGGTCCAATCAATATTAAAGACGGCCCTGCATACATCCTACCGCAAGATTCCTGGGAGGCCTCTATCTGTTTAGACCAGCTTGGTCACGATATCGCTATTGTTCTCCACCAGGGGCCAGGAAACTTACATGGACTCTTTTTAGGAAGCCACTTCATATCCTTTCTTTTGCCGTGTTCCACACAACCTCACATCAAAGGGCTGGGAAACCCCTACAGCCCGAACTTTGGTTGAGGGATCTGCTCTTTATGGCCAGCCAGTAACCAAGTTGAGGTCTTGTTCAGCTTACATACTCATCTACAAGGAAATTAACTTTTTTCCACTTTGATCACTTACACGGTGCAGAAACAATACAGCTGGCCTAGTGTATGGGGTGGGGTGGTCCTGGGTGTGGGGTGGAGTGATTTTGTGCTCTTGGTGTGTTTTATTGTGGGTGGACATGTGTATATCTGGGAGAGATTTCACAGGTCCTCTTGTCATTACCAGGCACCTATTGTGTTTGTTATTTTATGGTATGATATTTCCTCAATAAAGTATTTTTTGCTATTCTTTCACAAACCAGTGTTGAGCCATACTTTGCAACTTCTTAGATTTTTTTGTTTTTGAACTCCTGGATCCCTCTGACCTTCTGGAGTGGTCCCCTCTCCTAAGCAGACCCCTGGGCGGTTTTGAGTACTCACAACACTGTTTTTCTTTGAAACTTCTGCCCAGCAGCTCCGCTCGGTCCACAGCATACTGGATCCCTCTCCCAACAGCTCAGCTTAACCTTCATCCTCTAGGCCGACTGCCCAGGACACCTTCACTAGCACTGACAGGAAGAGAGAGACAGCCTTCATCCTCCTCCTGGGACTCTGCTTCCTGCCAAAGACACTCTGTCATGCGCTCCCCTCAGACTTATATCCCATCCCAGGGTGCATTGCGGCAGGTTCTGCCCACTGAGACTGATATAAGCCCTGGTGTGCTATTGGTTGGGTTTCCTCCACTGTCCAACAAGAGCCCTTATTGGATACAGTGGGGAGACTCCAAAAGCTCAACAGACACACCTGGAAACACATGACAGTCTAGCTGAACAATGAGGCCCCCCTGATAAGCAGACAGGGCCACAATATAGTTTTCCTAGCACCTACCTAGGAGAGTGCTACACGGGGGCGTGGCCGGCTACTGATGTGAGAGCAGCGCGGTCCCGGAGCTCTCTCCTGCTTGCCCTGATCCTTCAGTGATCCTGTGGAACCCCAAGCCGCTACTCACCTGCTTCCGACGCCTGTGTACTCCTGGTCCCTCGGTGCTTCAGCGGAGATGGTGAAGATCGGTCCCCCTGGTCCGGAGGCGCCTGGATCCCGGCCGTCGGCCTCCCTCCTCGAGCGGTCCCAAGATGGCGCCGGCCCGCCACGGAGCTCGAGCCAGCCAGCTGCTGCTGCACGATCCTCGCAGCCATCCGCCTCTCTCTCCCACGGAGGTGGTTCGGAGCCTGACGACTCTTCTTCCCTGCATCGGCATGAGACTGTGAGTGACCTTCTTCTTTCCTCCCCCCTGGACCCCACTGCTGAGGCAGGGGTGGGGGTTGATAGGCCTGAGCCATCCCTTGCTGCCATCATGGATGCCATCCGCCATTGTCAGGCCTCTCTCACTACTCAAATTGAGTCTGTGAGGATGGAGATGTCGTTCCTGAAGCAGGATGTCCATAATCTCCGCCATAGGGTGGGCAACGCGGAACAACGTATTGGCGACCTGGAGGATGCCCACCGCCCCTTGCAGGCCTCTGTGTCTGATTTACAGAGGGGTCACACGGCCACCATTGATAAGATCACTGACATGGAGGATCGCCTCCGACGTAATAACCTCCGCTTTCTGGGATTCCCTGAGGGGGCGGAGGAAAAGACCCCCGAATCATTTATGGAAAAGTGGCTCCTTGACACCTTTGGGAAGAATGTTTTTTCTCCGTTATTCGCCATTGAACGGGCGCACAGGGTGCCGTTGCGCCCCCTGCCACCAGGGGCGCCACCTCGTCCTCTTCTCATTAAACTTCTGCATTTCCGGGACAGGGAGGCTGTGCTACGGGCCTCCAGGGAGAAGGGCCGTGTCTCCTACAATAATAATGCTATCTCCATCTTTCCTGACTTCTCTGCAGCCACCCAAAAGCAGCGGGCCTCCTTTATGGCAGTGAAGAGGCGGCTGCGTGATCTCCAGTTACCATATAGTATGCTTTATCCTGCCCGTCTCCGGATCATCTCTCAAGGCAAGGCTCATTTCTTCCAGGATCCTCGGGAGGCCGCGCACTGGGTGGACTCCTTGGGCCGTGGCTCTCCTGGCCGCCAGGACCGGCGGTCTCCTCCTAGATGAAAGACTGTCTATCTGCTGATAGTCTGGTTGGGCTCTGGGCTCGCCCTGGTGCTCTTCATGGACCCTCTCTCGCTTGATTGATTTTTTGGGACAGATGGCTATTCCCTTTTTTTGAGGGTCGGGGTTCCTATTTTTCTGTTTTTGCTGATGGGCATTTTTGGGGTGGGGGGGCTCCCCCCTCATCTCCTTTCCCTTTTTATTGTTTTTTCTCGTTTGTCTACTACAGGACGAGCAGATCCACGTTTCCCTGCATTTGACTTCCTTTTGTTGTTATGGGCTACAAAGCTCTCAATTGTTGGGGTTTGAGGGCCGGGTGGGCTAGGGTGGGGGGAGGGGGTGTTTGTTACTATTGCCATCCGCAACCTGCGGGTTTAGGCGGGTTTCTTCTTTTTGGTTTGCTTGTTTGCACCATTTTGATCCACAGGGTCGGTACAGTTTTTCCTTTTTTTGTTTTTGGGGTCATGCTCTCTCCTTATGCGATACAGTTGATTTTGTTTACTATGTTACTGTGGTCACTTTTTTATGTCTTATGTGTACTCCTTTTTCTGGGCTCCTCTCAGATGCTGGTTGTGCCTTGGCCCTTCGGGGTTTGCCTGTTTTTGGGCTGACCTACGGGGCGCTAACGCTGATTGTTGGTATATTTCTATGTCTACTCTACGTATAATCTCATGGAACGTCAGGGGGCTAAATTCTAAAGTGAAACGGTCTCTGATGTTTGACTATTTAAAACGCCATAGTCCTCACGTTGTTTTGTTACAGGAGACACACCTCCAGGGGTCCAGGGTTATGGCCCTTAAGCGGGCACACGTGGCGTATGCGCTACACTCTACCTACTCTTCCTATGCCCGAGGCACGTCCATTTTAATTGCCAAATCCGCTCCAGTCACTATTAAACGTCTAAAGACGGACCCCTCGGGGTGCTTTGTTATCCTTGTTATTGAATATTTAGGTAAACCTTATACCCTGGTGAATGTTTATGTCCCCCCGCCGTTTACTAAGTCATTCTTTGACCGTGTTTTGGGTTTGGTTTTGGAAATGGCGGAGGGCCCTCTTATTATGGCGGGTGACTTTAACACGGTCCTCGACAATGCTTTGAACCGCTCTGGGGCTGCTTCTTCCCAACATACCCCCCTGCGCTCCTACTTAGACAAATTGGACCTCACGGACGCCTGGAGGTGGAAACATGGGGGGATTACTGAGTTTTCTTGTTATTCAAGCTCACACCACACTCTATCTAGGATTGACCTCTGTTTGCTCTCTCGGGAACTGCTGGGTCCGCTCTGGGGGATCAGGTACCTCCCTCGGGCGGTATCTGACCACTCCCCTTTGCTGGTGGACCTTGCTTTGGGGTCCCCACCTAACTATAAATTGTGGCGACTGAGCCCTCTGTGGCTGGCGGACCCCGCGGTGACTGATCAGGGGCTCACGGAATTGAATTCTTTCTGGGCGCTCAATGGACGGGAGGGGTCGGCACTGCTGACCTGGGACGCCTTCAAGGCCACTATGCGGGGCACCTTCTCGTCTGCCATAGGCCATGCTCGGAAGGCACGTCAGACCAAGTTGGTTGACGCCGAACGGGCATTGCATACGGCTGAACGGCAATACTCTGACGACCCCTCCCCTCAGAATCACGCCGCTTGGCGGGCCAGAGCCCGTGATTTGGATCTCGTCCTTATTGAGCGCACCCAGAAAAAACTGTTATATCAGAATCAAAGAATTTTTGAACTGGGGGACAAAAACAGTCGCTTGTTGGCCTACTTAGCTAGGCCGGATTTTCAACCTTGTATCATTCCCCGGGTCACCAGCCAGGCCGGTGTCATTGTAGAACAAACTCCTGATATTCTTCATAGTTTTGTTGAATTTTATTCCTCTTTATACCGCACCCAGGCCCATTACACTATTATCGAACTTGATGATTTTCTATATGATATTGAATTGCCCGCATTGTCGGTCGACCGATCTCGCTTCTTAGACTCCCCTTTGACCACAGATGAGATTGACAAGGCCGTAGCTACGTTTGCACATAATAAGACACCTGGCTTGGATGGTTTCCCCATTGAATGGTATCTTTACTATAGGGAATTGCTGGTCCCCCATTTGTTGAAAGTGTTTACTTGTGCTCTGAGGGAGGGACGTCTGCCACCCTCCATGACGGAAGCCCTTATAGTACTCATCCCGAAGCCGCGCAAGGACCCTCTTCTCTGTGAATCGTACCGTCCGATCTCACTTATTAATACAGATGTGGAGATTTTGGCCAAGGTCCTGGCGAGACGGCTGAATACGGTTGTCACGGACTTGTTCGGGGCGGACCAGTCGGGGTTTATTCCTGGCCGGTCTACCTCGATCAACTTGCGTAGACTTTTTACCAACCTTCAGACGACTCATGATTCTGTGGGGGCCAGGGTTGTGGTAGCCCTGGACACTCACAAGGCTTTTGATTCAGTGGAGTGGCCTTATCTCTTGGAGGTATTGGCGAAATTCGGATTCGGATCGGGGTTCATAAAATGGGTACAACTTCTATATTATCTCCCTCGTGCCCGTATCAGGGTCAATAATTCTGTGTCTGACTCCTTTCCCATTTTTCGGGGTACTAGGCAGGGGTGCCCGTTGTCCCCGTTGCTTTTCGCCCTGGCCATTGAGCCTTTGGCTGCGCAGATCCGCCAGTGTGCGGCTGTTGCGGGCTTTGTGATCAATGGCTTGGAAGAAAAGGTTTCATTGTATGCGGATGATATGTTGATATATCTAGCGGATCCATATCACTCCCTCCCCACTCTATTGTCCATTATTGATCGCTTCGGTCACTTCTCGGGTTTCCGGGTGAACTGGAGTAAATCTACTCTGTTCCCCCTGGATCCCCAGGTTCTGCCCCCTTCTCTCGCATCATGCCCTCTCCAGGTGGTGGATCGGTTTCGATACTTGGGGGTTGACATTCAACTTCCCTTGTCTCGTTTCCTCCCCAATAATTTAGATCCCTTGGTTGCCCGACTTAAATCTTCTCTACAGCTCTGGTCCCAGCTTCCTCTCACGGTTTTGGGTAGGATCAACATTTTTAAAATGATGTTCCTTCCCCGATTTCTGTATGTGTTGAGTCACTCCCCGATCTATGTTACCAAACGTCGTTTCCAGGTCATCGATTCGCTCCTCACTTCATTTATCTGGGGGGGTCGGCCGGCACGTGTGGCCAGACATGCGTTACAGTTACCTGTATTGGCGGGGGGACTGGCAGCGCCCAACCTACGCCTTTATTATTTTGCCTCCCAGTTGGCACACGCACATTGGTGGTTCCATCCCGAGGACAATCATGCTGCGGCGGCCTTGGAGGCGGCTATTTTCACGTCCTATGAATCTCTGCAAAATTTGCTGCACCGTAGATCTACTATGGGCAGGCCGAACACTGCACTTATCTCGGTCACTCTACGGGTTTTTGCGGCTACCGCATTGGGTGAGGCCGACCCTCCGGGGTCGTACTCCCCTAATGCCCCCCTTTGGCACAATCCACGGTTTCGGGAGTTTTTCGGTCGGGACGACGGTATTTTTTGGGCCCGTCTTGGGGTGAAGTCTGTTGATCACCTGTATGTCCGGGGAACCTTCCGATCCTTTGCGGACATGTAGTCCACTTTTGCTGTACCATCTACGGCTCATTTTCGCTACCTCCAGCTGAGACATGCGGCGGCTGCGCAGTTTGGCCTCCGGGATGTCTCGCTGGAGCCATCCCCCTTGGAATATCTCCTCTCTAACTCTTCACATGAGAAACTGGTCTCCACATATTATCGTAGGCTTTTGCATTCTAAGTCTAAGCGCTTGGCGGTGGTTGAGTCCCAGTGGCGTGAGAACGTCCCGGACTTGACGGAGGAGGTATGGCATGACGTCCTTCCTGAACAAATCCCGGTTGTAATTTCCTCCAGGGATAGAGTCATACAATTAAAATTCCTGTATAGGGCTTACTACACTCCCCTGTTCCTTCATAAAATTGGTACATTATCCTCCCCCCTCTGCTCTAAGTGCTCTGATGGTGTGGGATCCTTCTTTCACATGTTTTGGGAATGTCCCCCTGTCCGTGCCTTTTGGTCAGGGGTGACGGCCTTTATAACTGATATCTCTCAATTGTCCAATGTCTGTAGCCCCCTTCGTTGTCTCCTAGGGTATGTGGATGATGAGGATGCTCCGGCTCGCACTAAACTATTTCTGCGTTTGCTCTTTTTCTATGCTAGGAAAGCTATTGCTCTCCGTTGGAAATCTTCCACACCCCCTGACGTTCCATTTTGGATCTCTATTGTTAATCAGGCTCTGCCTTTGTATAAACTGACGTATGAGGCCAGAGGATGTCCGAAGAAATTCAATAAAATCTGGTCCTTCTGGGTAGACTCTGATCTTACTGCCTCCTCGGTGTCTGACGCCTCCTAGGCGATGTCTAAAGTGACTTCTTTTGCTCCGCATGTGTCGTTATATATTGCTTATAATAATGTGTTACCCCCCCTTTTACCACGATTACTGGGTATTCTCTGTACTGTGGTTCTATTTTGTTAGATGATTGGAGAGGATGCTTTGTATGTTCTGTATCCTCTCTTTTATGTTGCACTGCCATTTTTCTTTTGGTGTACTGTGTTTTGTTTGTTTAATAAAAACCTTTAAAAAAAAAAAAAAAAAGGAGAGTGCTACACCTCTATTTTCCATTCTATTCTATTCTGTTTTATTATGTTCTATCCTTTTATTTTATTTGCTATTCTATTCTATTCTACTCGGCTTTAGATTTGTTTTTTTATGCTTATTTACTGATGTCGGGTTAGACACCTGAGAATGTGAGTGCACTATTTTTTAATAAACTTTCAGCTGTTTTTAAAAGGGGTTATTTTCTCTCACCTCTATATGTTGAGCTTCTGAGGACCTGAGACATCTATATTATCGGAGAGTGATCATCTATCTATGGTCCCTGCAGAGTTTGTTTACAAAGAAAATGTGCTGCTGACATTGCAATCTGGGGAGTTCATTTTAGGCATACGTTTTTGCACAGTTTTTTTTTTTTTTTTTTAAATGAAGAAGCCGTGCTCACATGGATTATTTTGATCTATTACTTTAATAAGGGGACTCTACCTAATTGTGGGACTATTTTTTTGTATTTTTTTTTTATTTCACTTGATAATTTGCGTGTTTTTCATCTTTTATTTGTTTGTATAAACATTTTTGAGAAGTTGACATTATATTTACCATTCTTAAATTTATATCATTGTACATTATAACGATTTTGTGTGGGATGTAAACATCCCTTGTAATAGGAATAGCGCATGACAGGTCCTCTTTACGGAGAGATCTGGGGTCAATAAGACCTCAGATCTCTCCTCCAGGCTGGAAAGCCTAAAATAAAAAATAAAAAAAACAATTTAGGCTTTCCAGCTTAGATCACAGCAGTATTCACAACTGCCAGGCCGGACGTGATGTCGTAACATCGCACCCGGGGCCTTGGAGAGTCATAGAGACTGCCGGGGACAATCTGGTCCTCGGTTTTCTCTATGGTGAACTTCCGCCACCACCGGATTTCCTTCTCTGGCTTGCTGATCGAACGGGCGAGCTGTTAGATGCCGCCTTGACGTCCCCTCCTGCCACTTGTAAGAACAATCAAAGACTAATTTAACAGCCGCTATGATTGTTCTTATGGTAAAGGGAATCGCCAGTTGAAAAAAATGATCTCTGAATGATGCCTGCAGTTTCACCCATCATTCAGATATCCCCACTCAAAGCCCAGGATGTCATATGACGTATTGTGGTATGGAAGTGGTTAGTATCACTAAAAGCAAAACTTTCTTTTAGTTTTGGATAGAGTGGAGAGGGCTGAGAACCCCTGTCAGTTTTTACTGCGGTCTGTGGTCCCATTAGGGAGTTTCATCCTCTCTATTTGTCCTGGTGAAAGTGAAAGTAAAAGAAAATCCAAAATTTTGGGTTGTCCTTAGAAAAGTAATAGAGGGGAAATCTTCCAATTGTGACACTAGTTCTGCTGACCCGGGGGTCCCCAAGATAATGCCTTAATTTGCAGGGATTTCCTCTCACTTCCTGTTTGGCTATGGGACAGAAAATGAAGGTAAATCTCCCCAATGGGACAAAAATGGCAAAAATAAACCCTACAAGGGTTTAACCCTCCCATTCTCTATCCAGAATGAAAAAAAAAAAAAAGTTTGCATACAGTTCCTTTCGCTGCCCGGTCTGTACGTCGTCGGTGGTGTTGCTGCCCGATTGCTCTTACAAATCCTCGGTACCCCCCGCACGCATGCCCCCCGCCATGCTTACAGCAGGGCTCCACTTGCCCATCTGTGGGCCCGGGACTGACATTTTATTCATTTTAGGTACTTATATAGCGCTGTCAATTTACGCAGCGCTTTACATATACATTGTACATTCACATCAGCATAGCATAGCTCAACCTGACATAGCAGCACACGTCCGCTCTCCTCCCATTCTTGCTGTGACCCGGAAAGTGATGTCCATAAAGTTACTTGTGGGTTAGCATCTAGGTGTCCCCGGCCCGCTCAGCCGGGAAGGAATGTTTTACAATGCGATCTGCATTGCAAAACATTCAGTGGAGTTCAAAGGAGACATACAGGGTCTTTTAAGACCCTGCACATCTTAATAAAGAGAATCTGTCACCTAAAAATGATCACTTTTTATCTCCTATGCGTTGAAAAAAGAAAAGTAAAGTAAAAAAAAAAATATTTTTACACCCAAGCACATAAAATACCCCCTAAAAAGTTTTGAGGTCCCCCCCACCTCTACATATAGGCACGTACGGACGGGGGGTGCCTACACATGAAAAGGTTGATTAGGGTACACATGTTACATATGCCGCGCACATCGGAGTGAGAGCAATAATTCTAGCACAAGAGCTCCTCCGTAACACCAAACTGATAGCTATAGTAGGCTTTTGAAGCGTGGCCTATAGAAATTAAAGGGTACTGAAGTTTGTCGCCATTTCACAGGCGCTCACAAATTTAAAGTGCTTGTAAAGTCACAAGCAATACTTTTGCCCATTACAGCCATTGTGTTTTAACTTACATGTCACTGTCTTTTATGTAGTCCAAATCTGCACCTTTTAGTAGTAATCGCTCGATGTTTAGTGAAGTGACGTCACCGGCACATGCGCATTTTGTCCCCCAGTCATGGCACGCTTACTGTGCCGTCTAATATATCCTCTTGCCATGCCTCTGTCATCAGCACTTGCGGCATCGCACTGCAGTATCGCGCTATTGTTGACCCATTGAGGATTTCCTGAAGGACCCCTTGCTATGTCACATGGGGGTGTCAACCTCAGCCCTGATGATCAGCGGAGCGAGCAGATCCATATAACCCTTGCTGACTTTACAGTTTTATACACTGAGCGAAAACAAGGCTGGGCTGATTTCTAATGCACATGTGCAAGATTACAGGCAATCATGAAGGAAGATGGGCGAAAATCTACTCCGTGCTGGAAGCTGAATAGAGCAACCAATATGGCGCAGGCCTCGGCCAGGATACTCGGAAATTGAATGAAACTATAAAACTATTATGAAAGAAGCTTTTGGCAGAAATAACAATGCACTGTGCTATGTAAAGATTTAGACCACATGTGTCAAACACAAGGCCCCGAGGGTCGAATGCGGCCCTCCAGGCCATTTCATGTGGCCCTACCACCTCTCCTGCAGCTTCCCCTGCAGCTTCATGCAGGCAGCAGCACAAGTGGGGTGCGCTGTGATGTAAGGGAAGGTGGGGGAATCTTGACTTCTGATGGTGGGGGGCTCCTATAATCTGATGTAAGGGGGCTTGGGTTGCTCTGGACATCTGCTTACCATCAAAATGAGAATAACACAGTTCTATGCCAGTTGAAAAGGAGGGTCGCACACTGCTAGTATCATTCGCAAGAAACTTTATTGGAGACTTCTCAGAGAGAGCACCATGTTCTGCCTGGGCATTCTCCAATAAAGCTTCTTGTGGGTGATAGCAGTGGTGTGCGACCCTCCTTTTTAGACATCATCTGCTACAGGAGTTTGAGTGGGCTCCATGCCAGTCTGCACCTGCCCTTCACAGCTTAAGTCTGTAGTAGTAATAATTGAATGTACAGTCAATTTTTTAATATGATAAATAGTAGATACATTTATATAGTCTTACAGATACAACTGGCCCTTTGAAGGCAACCATAGTGCTAATGTGGCCCGCAGTGAAATTGAGTTTGGCGCCGCTGATTTAGACTATTGGCCTTATGTTTAATGATGGTTTTGCCAGTGTTCCGTGAAAATTCCCTACCCTCGTCACTTCCGGTGCACCTACGTCGCACCTACGTCATGGAACAGCTGAGCAGGTTACCATTGCGCATGCTCAGAGGTCCGGATAGTAGGGAATTTTCACGGGGTAGTGTGCTGTAACGTTACACCGCATCAGCTGTTGCCGCGGAAACATTAAAACATCTCGGCTGCAACATGAAATCATCTCCGCTCCTACCCCTGTCACTTCCCTGATCTCGGCTACTAAATGTAAAAGCGGCGGGTCTATGAAAAATATAAATCACGGGGGCCGAGATCTCCGTGATTTATATTTTCATAGACCCGCCGCTTTTACATTTAGTAGCCGAGATCAGGGAAGTGACAGGGGTAAGAGCAGTGATGATTTAATGTGGCAGCGGAGATGTTTTAATGTTACCGCGACAACAGCTGATGCGGTGTAACGTTACAGCACACTACCTCGTGAAAATTCCCTACCCTCCGGACCTCTGAGCATGCGCAATGGTAACCTGCTCAGCTGTTCCATGACGTAGGTGCACCGGAAGTGACGAGGTATGGAATTTTCACGAGGTATGGTTTTTTAACTTTACACCGGCTGAGTTTACTTCCTATTTAAGGGATTGGCTTGTTGGTTATCTGATTACTGGGCACAACCTCGTAATTTATTGCATTTGTTTGCCCTAAAATTCACTTTAGTGTGATTTTCACTGAAATTTGGCATTTCCTAGACCTTGGGGGCAATATCATGTGACATGTATATAAATGAGACTCCTAAGGTGGACTCTGATTGTAAGGGGACTCCAATGGGTTCCTGATATATGAGTGTAGCGTTACCCCCCCCCCCCCCAGGAGCCACTGGATACTGGGTCCTCCTATTCCTGCACAGCCAGGCAACTTGCATTTCGGACTTTTATCCAGACACAAGTAATAAGTCCATGACCTTGTTTTAGTTGTTTTATTGGGGGAAACAACTTGGATAGGGTATAGGGATTGTGGAATGCCCAACTTTACTTCAAGAAACATCAGATGAGAACAACTTTCTTCTGTATATACAAAAATGAAGATCCTGGGCTTTACTCTCTCCGGAATAATCACAGTCTTTATGGATCAGTGGCAAAGATCTTTATGATCCAGGAGCTCTCAGTCCCCTTTAGTGAAAAAGCACCAAGTCCCAAACTGTATTCAGGAATATTTTTGTCTTCTCCTTAGAACCTCAAACAGTTCTGACACTTGCAGATGCTACCAGCCCGCCTGGCTGCCTTTACTACCAGTCCACCTTGCTGCTTCTGAAGAACGCCCCAGGACAAGGGATTGGGATTTAGCACAATGCAGTCCCTTAAAAGTATGCTACAGATCTTCCCATGCAAGCCCAGATGTCTTCTGCACAAGACCCAAAGGTAATGGAGATCCCTCTCTTAGGTTTTCATCTCCTACCTTTCCTCAGCTCCTGCCTGGAGGCAGAGCCCCCAAGACCCAAGGTCCCCTCTCAGGCCACGCAACAGCAACCTCAGCACTCCATCTTCCATCCGACTCCCCTGCTGGCAAGGTTCCACCATTTTGAAGGGCTGACCCAGCCACCCTGCCAGGCCCTCCACCTGGGGATTGGCAAGATTCCCTCAAGTATGCAGATCAGGACCACTAATTTCCAGAAGCTTCTCCAAGCTTCTAGATCTAAAGGGAATAACCAGAGACTTGTGCTTTAGAGCCATCCAGCCTGGCCTGCAGTTACCCAACCTAATTACAGCCTCACACAACTAACATGATTCATACCAAATAAATTTACCTACACTAGTTGTTTATTAGAGGATACTAGATGGAGTACTCTGACGGGGACTCTTATGTAAGGGGGAACTTTACTTTGTTTTTCTGAAGTTCTTTTCACTTTTCTATTAAATCATATCATGCTGATTCCAAAAATATCCATGTAAAGCTTATTCATTCTTTTATTATTCATTGATTTATTAAGAAAATATGTTTTCAGCCTGCAAATATGTGTTAAATTCACAATGTAGCCCTTGTAGTGAAAAGTTTGGAGACCCCTATGTTAGGGTCCCCTGTAATGCTACCAGTAGAATAGGGTGAGGGACACCTGGGGACGTTTCATTTTTGCTTGTTTTTAGCGCTGAAATCCTCTGTGCCCCCCTCTGAAAGGTAATGAGCTGCCATTATGGAAAATTAAGATGTTGGGATATGCCTGCAGACATGGTCTCTGTTCAGTGGCCAGAGGGAAATGTGAGCACTGCAGACTGAACCCTAAACCCTGAGAAGTAAATTCTGTCTCTTTATTCTGATTGGATGTTAGGAGAATTCTAAAAAGTGACATAGCTGCACATCTATGTTTAAAGACAGAAAATGGATATCCTAAACATCCTTAAAGGGAGCATGAGTTGGCTGATGCTCCTACTCTGTTCCCTTCCAGCAGGCCCAGTTTGCAT
Source organism: Pelophylax lessonae (assembly GCF_965119305.1). NCBI lineage: Eukaryota > Metazoa > Chordata > Amphibia > Anura > Ranidae > Pelophylax > Pelophylax lessonae. Next base: position 254,590,963 of record NC_138775.1, on the reverse strand, counting down.
CTTCTCTCCAGCCGGGGCTGCCTTCCCCCTCCTCATTGGGCTGTGGAGCTCTATATGTGTATCACAAGCCCAGGGCTTTGGGCCCTAGCGTTCCTGCCCTCCCTGCTCCATACCTGTATCTCTGCTGGATTCTACGTTGCTGACCCTTGCTCGGGTTATAGTCTACTCTTTTGGATTGTGGCCGTCTTTGACCTGAGACTGTGTACTGGATTATGCTTATCTACTGCCTCTCCTGACCTCAAAACCATCTTCTGGATTTTGCTTGCCTGCAGCCTGCCCTGGTGCCTCAGCCCTTTCCTGACCTGCCCCAAGACTACAGGTACCCTTTCCTGTTATCTTTGCTCAGTCCCGGTGTCATTTGGCCTGGGACTATAGCATTGTGTACTAATACCTGGAGGCAAGAAAGTACATGCTTGTGTTAGGAATAGTGTGGGTGGTAGTGTTAGGGTTATACGGCAAGTTTGTGTTAAAGTTGGTGTGGGTGGTAGGGTTAGTGTTAGGGTTATAGTTAGTGCTTGTGTTAGGGTTAGTGTGGGTGGTAGGGTTAGTTTAGGATTACAAGGAGAGTTTGTGTTAAAGTTGGTGTGGGTGGTAGGGTTAGTGTTAGGTTTAACGTTAGTGCTTGTGTTAGGGTTAGTGTGGGTGGTAGGGTTAGTTTAGGATTACAAGGAGAGTTTGTGTTAACGTTTGTGTGGGTGGTGGAGTTAGTGTTAGGGTTATAGTTAGCGCATGTAGTAAGGTTAGTGTGGGTGGTAGGGTTAGTGTTATAGTTAGTGCTTGTGTTAGGGTTAGTGTGGGTGGTAGGGTTAGTTTAGGATTACAAGGAGAGTTTGTGTTAAAGTTAGTGTGGGTGGTAGATTTAGTGTTAGGGTTAAAGTTAGCGCATGTAGTAAGGTTAATGTGGGTGGTAGGGTTAGTGTAGGATTACAGACAGAGTTTGTGTTAGGGTTAGTGTGGGTGGTAGGGATAGTTTAGGTTTACAGGGAGAGTTTGTGTTAAAGTTGAGGGCAATGAACCAATGCGCTAACCAAAAAAATAATGAATAGATAAAGGGAGGATGGGTGGTAGGGTTAGTGTGGGTGGTAGGGTTACTTTAGGGTTACAGGGGGAGTTTGTGTTAGAGGGGGTGTGGGTGGTAGGGTTAGTGTTAGGGTCATAGTTAGTGCTCGTGTTAGGGTTAGTGTGGGCGGTAGGGTTACTTTAGGGTTACAGGTGGAGTTTGTGTTAGAGTTGGTGTGGCAGGTAGGGTTAGTGTTAGGGTTATAGGGTGAGTCTATGTTAATCTTACTGTAGGTGTATGTGTTAGATTTTGTGTTACAATCATAGATAGGGTGTATATTAGAGTGTATGTTACAGTACAAGGAGGGTCAGAATGAGGGTTAGTGATTATTGGAGGGACATTTAATCAGAAGACAATTGTGGTCATAATAGGGGTTGGTGGGATTAAAAAAAAAAAAAAAAAAAAGTAAAACCGCCCATATGACTTAGCCGTATGATAGAAATAGAAAACATAACCCCAAAGAAGAATTTATTGGTGAGGACCTAAGAGAGCTGGAATCAGAGGATTAAAGGAGGTGACCAGGGGTCTTCGAGAGCTATAGCGCCAGAGAGAAAGAGCGGGAGAGATTTGTAGCACAACGTTCTTGGACTGTTTTCAGAGTTGGTGCAGCAGCTTCATCAAATGCTTATATAGCTTTAGCTTATTTCACTTACTTAGCCTGAATCCATGGGTGGATTCAGGCCTACTTCCCTCTTAGGAAGAATTCCAGGTATAGCCATAGTTACATAGCTTGGTTCCAGCTTGGACTTGTAACTATGCATATATCATACTTATGGAATCCCTTTAGAAGCTGGAAATCGCTGCAGTAGACACTACTAGTACAGTGATCTCCACTAGCTTTCAGGTAGAGATTTAACATTTCCAGAAATTTTGAAGCCATGGAAAAAACATTTTTTCTTGTTTTTTTTTCTGAAAAAAAAAATGGGAATTTTCACGGAAATGTAAAAAAAAAAAAAAATCAGTGTCGTGTCGTTTACAAATTGAAAGTCATTTTGTTATACTAGGAAGGTGAAATATAGTGTATATGTACCACTGACTTTTAATGGAATATAGTTGTATCTGGACCTCTTAGCAGTGGTGTGGCGCTTCAATTTCAATTCCCATTACATAGGCTGAGATTATGTCATCAGCTGCAGGCAGGAGGAGGCATTTACTCAATTTCTCCCCAGTGATCAGACCACCGCATCGTAGTTTTGTAACAGTCATAAGGTAAGTGAGTGCAGCAGGGGCTGCTCTTTTGGGAGTTATTATCTAAGCTTCCGTTCTCATCTTTCAGTGTCTAGTGCTTTAACGGGCATTGTGGCAGCTGCCAATGTACCAGCCAATGGCGAGTACTAAATAAGGCACTGATTGCCTGCCCAGTAAAAAATGGATTTCCACTGGCAGCGATATTCTCCTTAGACAGAAGGAAGGCAATTAGGCAAACTTAGTCATGAAATCAGGGGAAGGCTGAAATGTTACTTTTAGCAGTTTAAGGCCCCTTTCACACTTGTGCTACTTGTCCTGCCACTTGGGGCTTCAAAGTCGCATGACAAGTCGTACTCCATGATTTCCAATGTGTACTGTTCATATCTGTGCGACTTCATGTCGCAGTGACTTCAAAGTAATCCCTGCACTACTTTGGTCAGAGTTTGATGCGTTTTGAGGTCCAAAGACCTCAAGATTACACAGGCATTGCTTCAGGTCCAGTCAAAATCGTGGCAAAATCGCAGAAAAATTGCGTGACTTTTAGGTCACACATGTGTGAAAAGGTACTAAATTAAACAATCCATTTAAAGTTAACATTTTTAGTAACTTTATAAGCCCACATGAATAAATTCCTGATATGTTATAGTGTATACAGCAGGGCTTGACCAATTTGCCTGAAATCTAGGAGCCAGCTAAAAAAGTTAGGAGACAGTTTTTTTTTTTTTTTAACAAACAACCAAGCTTTACATCCAAAACAATAACATACTAAATTTATACATAAAGACAACTAGAACCCCACTCTCCTCTATAGTGCAATCTGATGGAAACAGACTGTCTGTCTGTTTCCATCCGATGCCATCTGATCCAATCCACGGGATGGATAGAAAATAGAACCACCACCCGTCTGTTTTTGGCGGACAGGATCAGATGGCAGCAGATTACCGCTCCATAGAGGAGACTGAAGGGTCCGATCAGGTCTGCCTGAAAAACTGACAGGCGGATCTGATCAGACAGCCCGTATGAAAGGGGCCTTCGGCTGTGTGGCTGTGGCATGGCGATGAGAAAAAAATAAATAAATATATATATATATATATATATATATATATATATATATATTTTTTTTTTTTTTATTTTTTTTATTAATAATAATTGAAAAAAAAAAAGAAAGTTTTTTTTTTATAATAATTGAAACAAAAAAAAATAAATTATTATTTTTTTTAATAATTTAAAACATAAATAAATAATAATAATAATAACCACACTCCCTGTCCACTTACCTTTAAGCAAAGGTAAGTGGAGAGGGAGATGAGGCCTGCAAAAACTTCCCTCTCATCTCCTCTTGGGAAGGAGATGGACAGGCATTGAGGACAGGCAGGGTAAACAGCTCAATAGTGACTGCTTCTCAAACTCCCGGCCACCACAACAGGGCGCCAGTTCCCCGTTCTCTCAGTGAAGAAGGCCGAAAAGCCGCGGCCTCAATTATCGGATGGCACGGTAGTCCGTGCACTCGGGGAGTGGGTGGGGGGGGGGGCGCAAAAGGGACAGGACACCTCCTGCAGTGCACCCCAGGCGCCAGGTCCCTAATTCTAGTCGTCAATGCGACCTGGCGCCCGGGGTTTGTCGAGCCCTGGTATACAGCAATGGTATAATTTTTCAAAAGCTCTACATGTTATTATTAAAAGCCATCCAAGTGACTTTGTCTAGGCTGTGGTGATGCTATCAGCTGTGGGCAGGAGAAAGCATTTCCTTAGTCCCCTCTCCTCCAGTAATCAGATTACAACACCGTAACTTTGTAGCAAGATACAAGGTGAGAAGCTGCAGCTGGGGCTGAGATGATGTCATCAGTTTTCTGCAGGCGGGAGGAAGTATTTCCCCAGTCTTCTCTCTCTCAGTGATCAGACTGCAACATTGTAACTTTGTAGTGAGATAAAGGGTGAGAGGCTGGAGCTGGGGCTAGAAGGATGTCAACAGTTTGCTGCAGGCAGGAGGAAGCATTTCCTCAGTCTCCTCTCCCCCAGTAATCAGAATGCAACATTGTAACGCAACAAGGTGAGAAGCTTCAGCAGGGTCTGATCTTTGTCAGACATTTGTGAACACAGCCAATAAATTTTTTGGAAATAAATCCCACTGTCCCTATTTTCTCTTCAGCTGTCCCTCTTTTTGGTATGATATATAAACCTGTAGGAAATACACCAGCAAAAATGCTATAGTGCACTAAACCTTTCAGCAATTTCTAAGTTTTGCATCTATTACATTAAATTGCCAGCATAAAGGAAAATTTGTGAGAGAAAAACACTTGACCAATGTATTTCTATATATAGATTCTCCATTAGTTGCCATCCGTGTCCCCACTGGGGAAATTTCCCTTCACTTCCTGTTCCATAGCCAAAACAGGAGGTAAGAGGAAATTTCTCCAATGTGAGGAAATCTCTGGTTTTCACCAGAACTAGTGTCCCTATTGGAAGATTTCCCCTCTATTCCTGTTCTGGCGACAACCCAAAATTTGGGCTTTTCGTTTACTTTTGGTAATAACAGTGAACAGGGCAAATAGAGAGGATGAATCTCCCTAACAAGGGAACAGGCAGTATTAAAGAGGAGCTCCAGCCCCCCCAACAAAAAAATAGAAGTCAGCAGCTACAAATACTGTAGCTGCTGACTTTTACTATTAGGGCACTTACCTGTCCAGGGATTCCGCGGTGTCCACGCCCAACCGTCTCTCGGGTGCTCGGGCTGCCATCTTGGGTAAGAGAACCTGGCAGTGGAGTGGTGAGGGCCGCGGCAAATTCAGCAGGAAGTGGGAGCGGATACCTATCAAAACCAGGTGGCTGCTCATCCCCCCCCCCCCCCCCACAAGATGTCAAATGTGGCACTGGAGGGGGAGGCAGACCAACAGAGCCTCCCCTTTTGGGTGGAGCTTTGATTTAAGAACCAGGCCGGGAGTTCTAATCCCTCTCCCCTCCTATGAAAGAAAACAGAAAAGTCTTACCTTTAGTTATACATTAATTACTACAAGCTATATCTTGATCTGGATAAAAGGGAGACTTTAGACAACAAAATTACAATTTACAGTTAAAAAAAAAGTTTATTTTCTGATGAATTTTCAGTGATCTCTGAAGCTAATGAAATGGCAAATGACAATAAAAATTCTGATTGAACCCTCTACCCACTGCTATACATCCTTACATTTTTCTGCAAACTCTGCATGAAAACAGGGATTTTGGTTCACATGCTTTCCAAAGCATGTTTAAGCCGGCCAACTGCGTCAAAGTAATCCCTCTCTGGCCAGTCCCTACTCTAATCTACTCTACAACATGCAAATCATTCCTGCTCACACATGTGTTGTGATTGGCAGAGTTATTCTGACATAATGTAGGCTGCATCTATGTCTAGAAGTAGATTTGCTTTTCCTTTGGGCATTTTAAATGCCTTTTGTTCTATTTTACACCTGTGGAGTTTTAGGTGCACTCTCTCAAACTAACCCCCCCCCCCCCCCCCCGTCTTGTTGATTGACTGTGTATATGGGCATTTCATATATCTTTTTCCCTATTTCAGAAGCAGAGGGGCTACCCATGAAATTTTTGGTGGGCACCTACTCCCCTACCTCTCATTTTTGCCACATCTCAGCAATTCAGCTGTTTTTTCTTCTATTGTAATTGTATTGGTTACAATATAGTTACATAGTAAGTCTGGTTGAAGAAAGACACAAGTCCATCTAGTTCAACCAATAAAAGGGAAAAATCATACAATCCTATACCCACAGTTGATCCAGAGGAAGGCAAAAAACCCCAGCAAAGCATGATTCAATTTGCTCCAACAGGGGAAAAAATTCCTTCCTGACTCCTCGAGAGGCAATCGGATATTCCCTGGATCAAGTCTACCTATAAATGTTAGTATCCAGTATGTGCAATGATGTGTTGGCGCCAGGCGGCACCATTTTTAAATCTAAGGCAACCCAGATGAGCGGCCCTCGCACCAACCGGCCCACCGAGAGAAGTCCCAGTTCTCCCGATTAGTCAATTCGGGCCTGATTACAGCTCATCACTGGGCACCAGTTCCCCTGTACCATGCCCGCAGCCCCGCATTCACCTGTACCATGCCCGCAGCCCCACATTCTCCTGTACCATGCCCGCAGCCCGGCATTCCCCTGTACCATGCCCGCAGCCCCGCATTCCCCTGTACCATGCCCGCAGTCCCGCATTCTCCTGTACCATGCCCGCAGCCCCGCATTCTCCTGTACCATGCCCGCATTCCCCTGTACCATGCCCGCATTCCCCTGTACCATGCCCGCATTCTTCTGTAACATGCCCGCAGCCCCCCAATCCCCTGTACCATGCCTGCAGCCCTGCATTTCCCTGTACCATGCTCGCATTCCCTTGTACCATGCCCGCAGCCCCGCATTCCCCTGTACCATGCCCGCAGCCCCGAATTCTCCTGTACCATGCCCGCAGCCCCGCATTCTCCTGTACCATGCCCACAACCCCGCATTATCCTGTACCATGCCCACAGCCCCGCATTCTCCTGTACCATCCCCGCAGCCCCGCATTCTCCTGTACCATGCCCGCAGACCCGCATTCCCCTGTACCATGCCCGCAGACCCGCATTCCCCTGTACCATGCCCGCAGCCCCGCATTCTCCTGTACCATGCCCACAGCCCAGCATTCCCCTGTACCATGCCCGCAGACCCGCATTCCCCTGTACCATGCCCGCAGCCCCGCATTCTCCTGTACCATACCCACAGCCCCGCATTCTCCTGTACCATGCCCACAGCCCCGCATTCTCCTGTACCATCCCCGCAGCCCGGCATTCTCCTGTACCATGCCCGCAGACCCGCATTCCCCTGTACCATGCCCGCAGCCCCGCATTCCCCTGTACCATGCCCGCAGCCCCGCATTCTCCTGTACCATGCCCGCAGCCCAGCATTCCCCTGTACCATGCCCGCAGACCCGCTTTCCCCTGTACCATGCCCGCAGCCCGCATTCTCCTGTACCATCCCCGCAGCCCCGTATTCTCCTGTACCATGCCCGCAGACCCGCATTCCCCTGTACCATGCCCGCAGCCCCGCATTCCCCTGTACCATGCCCGCACCCCCGCATTCTCCAGTACCATCCCCGCAGCCCCGCATTCTCCTGTACTATCCCCGCAGCCCCGCATTCTCCTGTACCATGCCCGCAGACCCGCATTCCCCTGTACCATGCCCACAGCCCCGCATTCCCCTGTACCATGCCTGTTGTGATGTCCGCTATTTTCAATGTAATTCTTTTTTAGGTGGGGCTATGGTGGGAAAGGAAGAAGGATGGTGAATGGAGATAGAGGGGAAAATGAGAGGGCAAAGAGGTTGAGAGATATAATTGATTAAGGTTAAAAATTAGGTGGGGAGGCTATGAGGGGAAGAGAAGGGAGAGGTTGAGCTTGAAGAAGGAGAGGGTGGACATGAAGAGGGAGGGGAGCAAAGGGGACTTTCGGAAAGGGGAGAGGAGAGGATGGGATATATATGTATAGATACATATATTATATATGTTGATCATATCCTCCCTTAATTTCCTCTTCTTAAAGGATGCAATGGCTGTCAAACTGCGGGCTTTTAAAGGGCTGACTACGCCATTTCTGCACCCCCCCACCCCCCACAGAGGCAGCCATAATGTAAACTTACTGTCATCATAACAACAATCCCTAATACATTGTAAGGGCAAGTGCAGATTGCCCTTACTATGTATTAGGGATTATTGTTATTATGATGGAAAGTTTACATTATGGCTGCTTCTGCGGGGGGAATGCGGAAATGACGTAGTCAGCCATTTAAAAGCCCACAGATTGACAGCAATTGTGTCCTTAAGATTAAGGTTATAAATTGGGTGGGGAGACTATAGAGGGAAGAGAAGGGAGAGGTTGAGCTCGAAAAAGAAGAAGAGGGTGGACGTGAAGAGGAAGAGGAGGAGAGGAGACTATCGGAAACAGGAGAAGAGAGGATGGGATATATATGTATATAAACATATATTACACATGTTGATCATATCCCCCCTTAATCTCCTCTTCAGGATGCAATGCTTGTGAAACTGCAGGCTTTTAAAGGGCTGACTATGTAATTTCCGCATCCCCCCCACCCCTCCGCAGAGGCAGCCATAATATAAACTTACCATCATCAAAACAATAGTCTCTAATACATTTTAGGGGCAAGTGCAGATTCCCCCTACTATGTATTAGGGATTATTAATATTATGATGGTAAGTTTACATTATGGCTGCCTCTGCGGGGGAATGCAGAAATGATAGTCAACCCTTTAAAAGCCCACAGTTGGACAGACATTGCATCCTGGAGATTAAGGTTGAAAATTCGGTGGGGAGACTATGGAAGGAAGAGAAGGGAGAGATTGAGCTTGAAGAAGGAGAGGGTGGATGTGAAGTGGCAGGGGAGCTATCGGAAAGGGGAGAAGAGAGGATGGGAAGGAAACAGAGGAAGTAGAAGAGCTTGAAGAGGAAGAAGGAGAGGCTGGACATAAAGAGGGAGAGAGGGGAGTATCATGGGGGGGATGAGATAGGATGGGGTAAAAGCAGAGGAAATAGAGGAGGAATCAGGAGAGGGTGGACGTGAAGTGGAAGGGGAGGAGAGAGGACTATCAGAAGGAGAGAAGAGAAAGGATGGGATGGAAACAAAAGAAATAGAAGAGATAGAAGAAGAGGTAGAAGGAGAGGGTGGACTATAATAAGGATTCAAGAGCAAGGCATGAAAGAGGGGGGGGGAAGGTGGGGGGGTGAGTGGAAGGGAAGGGTAGAACGGAGGGTCATGGGAGTTAAAGCGAATAGGGAGTAAAATAGGAGTGGAGGGAAGAATGATTGGCGGAGAATAAGGCGGGGAAGTAGGAGGGGAGGGAAGAATGAATGGGGGAGAAGAAGGGGGGGAAGTAGGAGGGGAGGAAAGAATGAGTGGGGGAGAAGAAGGGGGGGAAGTAGGAGTGGAGGGAAGAATGAGTGGGGGAGAAGAAGAGGGGGAAGTAGGAGGGGAGGGAAGAATGAGTGGGGGAGATGAAGGGGGGAAAGTGGGAGTGGAGGGAAGAACGAGTGGGGGAGAAGAAGGGGGGAAAGTGGGAGTGGAGGGAAGAATGAGTGGGGGAGAAGAAGGGGGGGAAGTAGAAGGGGAGGGAAGAATGAGTGGGGGAGAAGAAGGGGGGGGCGGGGAGGGAAGAATGAGTGGGGGAGAAGAAGGGGGGAAAGTAGGGGGGGAAGGAAGAATGAGGGGGGGAGATGGTGGAAGGAAGGAAGAATAGGTGGGGAGATGGGTGGATGATAAGAAGGGGGCTGCTTCACGTGGTTGGCTGGTGGAAATGTCAAATCCATCTGGAGATTCACCTGTGTGGAGGAGATGAGAAAAGTCACATTTACAATCATCATCTGGAACATGAACACAAGAGCTTAGCAAAAAACATATACTGAAATCTAAATCCTCCTGGGTGGTAGTGGTGGTGGTGGTGGGGGGGGGGGGGGTACAAGCATGCAAACTTCACTGGCTGAATGCTTGTTCTAGGTCACTCACTAGGTAGTGAGAATATGATGAGGACATCTAACCCCAGGGTTGGCGCCAACAAGTCCAGTAAAAGCAGTACCTTTATTACTATGGGGACAGATATTATTTAAAAAGGTACTGTGCCGGACAAACCATTGAACTGGTTGAAAATCTGATGGAACTGGGAGATTTTAGTTCACCAAAATTTTCCTGTGACCTTTCTGTGAAATACATTGTGCTACAAAAACCCCTATGGGCTTGTTCAGCCCTTGCAGACCCTCTGAAAAGTGATCCATGGTGGATCGCTTTCAGAGGTCTTTGACAGCCATAGTCGTCGGCAGTCATCATTGTGTTCTGCTGGCAAGAAAGGCTTTTGGCCACACAAAAGGGCTGCGGAAGGAATTCCCCCATCAACACGGACCTTGTTGATTGGGGAATAAAGTCATTTTCCTTCCTTTCACCCATGGTAGAAGGAAATAAAATTGAATAATCTATGACTTGCCTAAACAGATTGCCCTTATTGGTAATTAGGAACTGGATTTGTCCCACTTTCTTAGTTTAGAAGAGTGGAGCAGGCTTTACGTCTGCACCACACGTTGTTTATTCCTCCATTACCACTATAATTGGAATTGTTTTGAATGCATATATATTTACACATTTTTATTTAATTTATTTCATTATAATGTATCTAATAAATATTTAGTTAAACATTGAATAAATATTCATTTAAATAAAAAATATACTTATTAAATATGCCTTTATTTTTATATTATTTTTTTATTTCAGTGTCACTTTTAATGCTATTCGCTGATTATGAGTTTTTTTATATATATATATATATATATATATATATCAATTTTTGAAAGGTCAAGCAGGCTTTATGTCTGCATCACCCATCACCAATATAAATGTGCAAATATATATGCATTCAAATAAATTCTAATTATACTGGTGATGGGTGATGCAGACATAAAGCCTCATCCACTTTTCTAAAATTGATATAGAAGAAAAAAAATCTCATGATCAGTGAATAGTATTAAAAGTGACACTGAAATAAAAAAAAAAAAGTGCATATTTATTAAATATATTTTTTATTTAAATTAATATTTATTCAATTTTAAATTAACTGAATATTTATTAGATACATTATAATATAAAAAAAATGTGCAAATATAGAAATTTACTTATAGCTAGTTTAATAAATATTGAATTAATTAAAAATGTAATAAATATTTATAAACTATTTTTAAGTGATTATTTATTTCATTAAATAATAATAAATATTTATTTAATCATTTTGCACTTATTTTTTTCAATTTCAGTGCCACTTTTAAAAATATTTATCCACTGATTATGAAGTTTTCTAAATATATTTGTTTCCAGCAGCTTTTTTTGGTTTAAGTCTTGATATACAGCGCTGAGTTTTTCTATATATAAGGCTAATTCGCTTTAAGTCTAATCCTTCTCCTAATTTCTGTAATTTGTGTCCCCCACTGAGTTTAATGGGGGATTTGAAAAATAAGATCACATGACCAAAAATGAAGATGCTCGTCTAGCTGAAATCTTCATCTGAGTTTAATGGGATTTTGAAAATAAATCTGAAAAATAACTGTGACCAGAATCCTGACCCTGATTTGTAAATGAAGTCCAAATAATGTACAGTACTTCCTTGTCTCCAGAGGCAGAGGTGGGGGGTAGATATTTGTATTCACAATTGTCCACATTTTAGTCTTGCTAATATGACGAAATCGCTGAGAAAAACAACCAATTTGAAGAGCAACTACAAACAGGTGTTGTCACGACAACGTCAGAGCTAAGACTGGCCAGACCTGCTACTGGTCATTGCTTATATAACGCTCCTTGCACTGTGACGTCATCACAAGGCTGTGCAATCGAGCTTTTTCCAGCAGCATCCTGATCGACTACTCTTGCCTAGATGGTCTTTGCTCTACAAGATTGCTGTGTCATTTGCTGGAAATTTAAAATGCAAACAGCGGGCTTTCTTTTGCAGATATAGATATACAGTAGCGTACCAACAGGGGGGGGGGGGGGGGGCGGTCTGCGCCGGGTGCCACACATTAGGGGGGTGTCAGGGAGCACCAGGGTGACACCCGGGGCCGGCCGCCTGACTGCCTCCGCCGCTCACTGACACAGGAGCACGGAGGAGGAGGAGGAACTGTATGAAGCAGACAATGGGAGAGAGACTCACCATCACTCAATAGCCCTGAATACACAGCGGGCGCTGCCGGAGTTAACTGTGCTAGTTATTGAGAAGGCGATTGGTTGCTAGGACCCCCTATCAACCAATCACCTGCTCATTAACTAGCACAGTTAACTTTGACAGTCCCTGCTGACCGCTGTGTATAGTCAGGGCTAGTGAGTGACGGTGAGTCTCTCTCCTGTTCTCTGCTTTATACAGTTCCTCCTCCTCCGCGCTCCTCCTAATAAGGTAGGAGGGGGAGGGGCGTCTGCATTGTGTGTAGCAGCTGCCTCTCCTTCCAGTCTTCCTCTCAGTCTGTTACTGCAAGCGCAGAGCAGGGAGAGATAAAAACAGAAGGCTGGGGGGGGGGGGGTGATGTCCCACGAACTTTGAGAAACTGTAACAGAAAGCAGGAGTAATAGAAAGGATTAGATAGGGGAGGGGAAAGCCGCTGTACAGAAGCAGGAAAGTTGTACAGTATGCATGTATTCTGGAGCCAATCAGGAAGCACTAATAGTCGGAGCCTTCCCAACCTCACCTGCCCCGCCTCCTCCACTCTGTCACTGGGGGAATAGTACAACGCGCTGTGCAGGCAGGGGGCGGGGCTACCATCTACTCTACATGCGGGAACATAGCCGCTCTCTGTCTTACATTGGGCGGAATATTCCAGCAAACTGCACCCTCTTCCCACAGTAAAACATTCCGCCCAGGGCAGCTTCCCTTCTTGCCCCCCCCCCCCCCCCCAGTACTAGTCCTGTCCACAATACTTACCATTCCAGTCTGTCTTGTAGTGTGAGCCATCGACTTTATAGCCGACACCAAAGCATCCTGCGGCCGCTCTAAAGCACCCGCGGAGAAAAGCTCGAGCCCTCTTCATTTTTGTGGGCTTCTTGGTTGGGGTATCTGCAGGCTGTGCAATACCTTCCATAGGTGGGCTTCCAGTGGTCTGTTTATCTTCGGTGTTAATGTAATAAACACCCTTTTTACACTGAAAAAATCTCATTCTGAAGAATAATTCAAGCACACTTGAAGTATTCAAGAAAAAAACGAATTACAATACAATTGAAGTAATTTAAATTGCTAGGATGAAATCAAAAGCAAAATATCGCCAGAGAAAAAAAAACACGTCTGCACTGTATGCTGACCACTCTGAGGACTGGCAGAATCCAACTGTCAACTGCCTTATATAGGGGCGGCTGACGACATCACAGTCATGTGACCTAACTGCTGTTGTTGTTTTTGGCACTCAGCCAATAACTGACATTTTTTTTTTTTTTTTTTAAAGGAAGTTTTCTCCTTTTGTATTAGCTTTGTGATTTCAGCCTCTGGGCTCAGTATACAAGTCTCACATAACAATATATATTAATAATGTAAAATGTACATTATTAATATATATATATATACATATATATATATATATATATATATATATATATATATATATATATATAGATATATATATATAATAAAATATAATATATATATATATTTTTTTTTATCAAAGTGACAGTTTTTTAAATTGATATTTAAAATTCACAGACCCATGGCTTAACCGCTTGCCGACTGCTCACAGTATATTTACTGCGGCAGTCAGCCCCTCACAGGCAGAGCGACGTAGGTCTACGTCGCTAGCCTGTTAGGCTCTGGGGAGCAAGCAATTTTTTTTTACCAAACATATGTAGCATAAAACAAATTGGCCGAAAATGTTAAAAAATGTAGATTTTTACATTTTTTTGGGGGGGAATTTTATATAAAAAAATGTGAAAAATATTGTTATTTTTGCAAAATTGTCGCTCTTTTTTTGTTTATAGCGCATGATCAAAAAATCGCACAGGTGATCAAATACCACCAAAAGAAAGCTCTGTTTGTGGGAAAAAAAGGACGTCAAATTTGTTTAGGTACAGCGTTGCACGACCGCGTAATTGTCCGTTAAAGTCACGCAGTGCCGAATCGCAAAATAGGCCCTGGTCGGAATGGGGGTAAAATCTTCCGGGGCTTAAGTGGTTAAATAAAGATCTTTTTTCCTATGTTAGCACTGTGAATTGAGTCTTATCACCTTGTATAAAGCTTTCCAACAGGTCAGATATTTTCATACTTTCATTTCTGTCCAGTGTAAATATATATATATATATATATATATATATATTTATTTTTTTATTTTTTATTTTTGTGACTCGGCTCAGGTAATCCCATAGCAAGCTGCTTACTGTGGGGGCACCCAACAGGAGGGAGGGGCCAGGATCAGAGAATAGGGACCCGAGAAGAGGAGGATCTGGGCCATTCTGTGCAAATCCAACTGCACAAAGCAGGTGAGAAGGACAGGTTTGTTATTTTTATAGGAAAAAAAAAAAAAAGAAACTTTACTATCACTTTAAACTGAATGGGCTGTTTTAAGTGGTTATAATCCGTTACAGCAAACTCTTTTGTTCCTTTTGGGATTAAGGCCTTACATAACTAAAAGCTGATCACTCCAAGCACCCCTGCCATTGCTAATGCTGGTTCTAGCTTGGATCAAAGCATGTATGCGAGTTACACACCTGTGGAATCCCTATTGTAACTGGAAACCACTGTAGTAGACACCGCTACTATAATGATCGCCGCCAGCTTCCTGGTCCCGCCCCGAGCCGCACTTATTGTGAACACAGGAAGTCACTCTCTCTGCACGGGCGCCATGCAGGAAACACTTAGCATGTTCTCAGCAAATGCAAAGCAGCGCTCTCCGATTGGACGAGGCAGAGCGGCTGTCTAAATATTTGACTTTTTACATTTTTTTTCTGATCTTCCAATATTTCTTTAGCAGTCTCAAACCCCGCCTCCTGACATCAGTCTGAGCTCTTTGTGTGCAGTCTAAACTCCAAACCATAATTACCATCAGTGCCTGTAATATGACACTATCAGAGCTGCAGACAGGAGAGGCTGATGGTATAATGTTGCATAAAAAAATGTTCTCTCTACTTTTCCTATGTCATGCTGGCAGTTGGGTGTGGATATTCCCAGTCTTCCTGATTTTAACTTTCAGCTGGTATGTAAGGGATGATGGGGATCACAGCAGATTACACATAGAGCTCAGTGATATCCACAGACACGAGGAACCGAGGAACTGCGACTGCCAGATTGGTGGAGGTGTGAGAGTTCAGACCAATGCTGGTCAGTTTTAGTCTATGCTGAATAACCCCTTGTGGGAAAAAGCACCAGCTGGTCTTCTAAACTACTAGATTCCATGTCATAAGGTGAGAAGTCAAATCGCATCAGAGCGCACTGTTACATTTTCAGCTTTGGGGGGATTCACACACAGGATTGAAGATAATTTTATCGGAACATTGGATATTTATTTGTTTTTTGAGCGTGGAGGCAATTTTTTACATTTGTGATTTTTCGGATTTGGGTGGAGCAGCATACAAGATAGATTTGATTCGAGTATGATTATCATGTCAACAATTCGATTCCGCAATGCATCACGATTACTATAATAGACAAGAGAAGGGCACACCGACCTTCTGCAATACCATAAAACATTTATTGGAAAATTGTTAAAACCACGTCATACATTATACTCACAAGAGTATGCTATATAAAAGCATAAAACCAAAGGATTCCTTCAACTATTCAGAGACCGCAGGACCATTTTCCTTAATTAGGACAAGCAAACTTGAAGGTGTCCATATAGATAGGGCTAACGCGTTTCGAGGGAGAACCCTCTTCCTCAGAGCCATCAGAGCAACTTGGGATGGGGGCTGGGAGGGAAAGGGGCACTACAGGGTCCTGCAGTGCCAGGAAAACGAATATGTTTTCCAGGGGACGGCAATTTTTATTTTGCCTAGGGTGGCAAAAATCCTTGGACTGGCCCTGGTTACAGTAGCAGGACATTCCTTACAATGCAATAAAAAAAAGCGTGCATGTGTGATTTTCCTTTCTTGTTTTTGTTCTTTTTGATTTTTTTTACTTATGAAAAGAAAAAGAAATCACATTAGGCTACGTTCACATGTGGGCGTAGCAGATCACAGGCAGAATCACTGTAATTCTGCCCACGATCCGGAATCATTGCAAATCGTAGGACGCCTGTGCGATGCCTGTGATTTGTAGTGGCATCCCAAATGCTGTGCGATGTGTCCGCGATTTCCGCCTGCCGAATCGCGGTAACGTTGCGCAAACAGATTCGCATGACGTCCAAAAAAGGTACAAGAACTTCTTTTGGGCGTCATGCGTCCCGCAATTATGTTTGCGCGATGATGCCGCGATTCGGCAGGCGGAAATCGCGGCAACATCGCACAGCGTTTGGGGGGCCATTGCAAATCACGGGCATCGCACAGGCGTCCTACGATTTGCAATGATTCCGGATCGCGGGCAGAATCACAGTGATTCTGCCCGTGATCTGCTACGCCCACATGTGAACGTAGCCTAATGCGATTTGCAATGATTCCGGATCGTGGTCAGAATCGCGGTGATTCTGCCCATGATCCGCTATGCCCACATGTGAACGTAGCCTAAAAGATCTCATACACCAGGGGTGTCAAACTCCATTTCATCGCGGGCCGCATCAGCATTATGGTTGCCCTCAAAGGGCCGGTTATATCTGTAGGATTAGATGTCCAGAGCACCCCATGTCCTAGGGGGGCAAAGAGGAGCCTTTCTACAGCTGCACAGAGGAGTGCAGGATCTGGAAAAGCAGTTCTGTTCTCTCTGCTGTCGACTACAGAGACAAGGTGGGGCAGAGACAAGGGGGGTGCCGCAGCTGCAGGAGAGGTGCGAGGGCCCCATGAAATGGCCTGGGGGGCCGCATTCGGCCCGCGGGCCTTGTGTTTGACACCTGTGTCATACACCTTGAAGATTTTGTGTAGAACTATAGGTTACCTATGGCTGCAAAGGTTGCATAGATTAACGTGGAATGGTTTTTTTGGCTAATGTTTTATTATATACATATATATTTTTTTTTTAAAGGTAAGTTTATTAGTGTTTGAAAAAGAAATAGAAAAAACAAAGCACAATATAGCATAGCACCGTACATATACAAAGCATTTCAGTAGTGTCAGTCCCGGTTCACATTAGTGCGGTGACAGAAATCGCATGTGATTTGGAGCGCACTGCTCTGAAAATCACATGCGATGTCTGTGCGATGCGAATTCAGCCATACAGATTGTATTGAGGCCTTTACCTTTGCTAAAGTCATATTTGATGAAACGCGTCAGCACTTTGCCTAATGGCACTTTTCCACTGCAAGTACCGGCTCGGCTCCACTCGGCCCTGCTTGGCCCTGCTTGGCTCGGTTTGGTTTTCCACTGCATGGTACGGTGTTGGAACGGTTCGGTTCGGTATGGTTTGGTACGGTTTGCTTTTCCATTAAAGTAGTAAGTGGGTGGGATAACAACGATTCTCTGACCAATCAGTGGCTAGTAGTGACAAACAGTCAAGGCTGCATGCAAAGGATTGTGGGATATGGTACCGGTACGGCCCTCTTGGAACCACAACCGAGGTGTTACTGTTTTATGGCACTTTTCCACTGCAAGTACCGGCTAGTACCGGCTCGGCTCTACTCGGCCCTGCTTGGCCTGGTTTGCTTTTCCACTGCTGGTACCGCATGGTATAGGGTCGGAACGGTTCGGTACGGTACGGTATAGGTTTGCTTTTCCACTAAAGCAGTACTAAAGTTAAGTGGGTGGGATAACAACGGGGTGGGTGGGATTCTCTGACCAATCAGTGGCTAGTAGTGACTGCATGCAAAGGATTGTGGGATATGGTACCAGTTTGGTACCTGTTGGAACCACAATCGAGTAGGTACTGTTTTTTCAGGGCCGTACCGTACCGTACCGTTCGGTTCCATGCAGTGGAAAAGCAAACCTATACCGTACCGTACCGAACCGTTCCGACCCTATACCATGCGGTACCGCAGTGGAAAAGCACAAAAGGGTGCCGAACCGGTACGGTTCCATGCAGTGGAAAAGCGCCATAAGCGAGCCGAACCGTTCGGTTCCATGCAGTGGAAAAGTGCCAGCCAGGACCATGCCAAAGACTGCCTGATTCGTGTGTCTCTAAAGCCCCGTACACACGTACCGATCGTCGTCATACAAACGTCGGCGGACGAAAAATCTGCCAATTGTACGCTTGTTAGTATGGTGCCTCCGACAGCTGTCTGCGCACATTCTGCGGACAAGAGTCTTTCTTGCAAACATGAAAATTTTTGTATGCCGACACCAGAACGGACGATTGTTCGCCAGTCAGTACAGAAATCAGCCGACAGACCGCAGATTTGCAAGACTGGGCATGCTCAGAAAAGAAAAAACACAGGGAAAGTTAACCATTACATGACATCACTTCTGCAGTCAGCTGAAGTCGGCGGACAAAATTCTTTTGCTGTCTTTGCACTTTTCAACAGACATCGACATCCCGGGGAGAAAAGACGAACGTTTGTATGACGACGATCGGTACGTGTGTACGGGGCTTTACATACTGCTCTTGTTCCTGGATGATTGTAAGTGTATCCCTTATTATTTTTTTATAAAATCTTTTAAGCGGAGTTACACTATGTTTGCTTTGTTTTGGATTATCATTTTCATGTCATTTGGGGAATTAAGCCCCGTACACACGTTGCGATTGTCGGCCGCAAATATTCGGCCGCCGACCGATTCGGCCGATTGTAGGCTTGTTAGTATGATGCTTCCGACAGCCGACAGCGCATTTTCGGCCGAACAGAATCTGTCCTGCAGGCATTAAAATTTTTGTAGGCCGACACCAGAACGGCCGATTGTTCGCCAGTCAGTACAGATTTCGGCCGACAGACAGCAGATTTGCAAGACTGGGCATGCTCAGAAAAGAAAAAACACAGGGAAAGTTAACCATCACATGACATCACTTCTGCAGTTGGCTGTTGTTGGCCGACAAAATTCGTGTGCAGTCTTTTGCATTTTTCAACAGACACGACAGCCCTGGACAAAAGACGGCCGATCGTTCGGCCGACGATCGCTACGTGTGTACGGGGCTTAAGAGTCTTCATCCTACTTCATTTATCCTGTGCTTGCAAAACTGAACATCCTTGGCTGCAGCACTTATTTGGAGATCCAACTGTTACTTTATGAGCCCATCTGACCCAGTTGTTATACGGCATTTTGGGTCCAGCCTTTCTGGGGAGCGCATATTTTTTGTTTGCTGTCTGTGTTGGGATCTAGCGTCCATTGTGACCACACACATCACCCTGGATTCCAATCTTCATGCTTTTCACTTGGGACTCTTATATCACTTTATTTTATAATTATTTGATTGTTTGAGTGGTTTTTCACAAATCATTTTTTCAGCGGTGCACATTTATATATATTTGTTCTTTTCAACTTAGGTCAGTTGTGTGTGTTAGCTGCTATTTTTATGGTTAGCGCAGTATATCAAATTTTTTCTTTTTACATACAGATTGTATGGCTGAATTTGCATTGCATTCGGACACAACTCGCACAGGACCCTTTTTTGGGTCCGCACCAGAATGGGTTTGCATCGGTGTTCACACCTATGAGATCAGATTCTGTTCCAAACTGACAGTTTGCACTGCGATATGCAAACTGATCTGGGGGTGTCATTAACTTTGTATTGACACCCCCAGCAATTCGCATATGGCAGTGTGAACTGCCTGCGAGTTTATTGTGATGCGGGATGCCGCAGTGGATTCACAGGGTTCCCGCATGGCATATATGTGAATCAGCACTGACTTACAGCCAGTTCACACTATTTCGACTTGGGACAAGGCTTGTGTGCCCTCAAGTCGCCCCAAGTCTCTTGTCATCACAAATTCAATGTAAATGAATGAGAGCCGTCTTAATATGCACTACTGAAGTCGCTCCGACTTCAGAAAAGGTTCCTGTACTACTTCAAGGCGACCTCTATCCGACTTGTGCACATAGACTTCAATGGGAGTCGCCTCTAAGTCGGATCCTTATCTATTTTCAAGAGACTGTGATCAGACTTTCCAGGAAGAAGAAAAAGATTAGCCAGGCATTCCCCACAGACAAAGTCGCCTATCATTTAAGTCGCTTCCAAGTCTCTTCACAAGTCTCTCTTGAAAGTCGCTCCTTCATGGGGCGACTTTCTGGTCGCGGTAGTGTGAACCGGCTATAAGACTCCATTCACACTAGCACGACTTGTCAGGCGACTTGTGTGCCCTCAAGTCGCCCCAAGTCGCTTGTCATAACAAATGCAATGTAAATGAATGAGAGCCGTCTTAATTGGCACTACTGAAGTCGATCCGACTTCAGAAAACGGTCCTGTTCTACTTTGAGACGACTTGTATCCGACTTGTGTCAATAGCAATAGACTTCAATGGGAGTCGCCTCCAAGTCGGATCCTTATCTTATTTCAAGCGACTTGTTATCAGACTTTCCAGAAAGAAGAAAGAGATTAGCCAGGCATTCCCCACATTGCAGCCATGCCTATATGGTATATATGTGTATATATATATATATAGATATATATGTAATGGTATATATATTCCATTATCTCTGCTTGGTCTGTGTGAGTGGCACTGGTGGACACAGATTAGTGGTACTGGTGGACACTGATACGTGGCACTGGTGGACACTGATTCATGGCACTGATATGTGGCACTGGTGGACACTGATTGGTGGCACTGGTGGGCAGTGGCACTGGTGGACACATACGTGGCACTGGTGGGCAGTGGCACTGGTGGACACTGATACGTGGCACTGGTGGGCAGTGGCAATGGTGGACACTGATACGTGGCACTGGTGGGCAATGAGGAAATAGGTAAAAAAAAACAGAAAAGGGGAATTAGGCCACAACACATAATATTCTGATTGGCCAAATGCAAAGTCATCTGTCATAAGTCGCGCAAAATAATTCACAAGTCGTGCTGAAGTCGCGGTAAAGTCGCGGTAAAAAGTCGCTCCGACATGGTAGTGGGAGCTCTCCTATAAATAAAAGAAGGTACTGATGGTAGATCATTGCATAGGATTTTATCCAAACAATGATCTAGTGTGCTAGTGTGTCATCTATGGTGAAGCCTTCATGCTATTCATCACCTAGCGGATACACCTTGCTTATCTATCTATATATATATATATATATATATATATATATACATACACACACACACACACACACAGACTATACAGTGTATATACATATAGACTCTCTCTATATATATATATTTGCACACACAGAGAGACTATATATACAGATATAGATATACTATATATACACACATATATATGATATATATATATATATATACATATATACAGAGAGACTATATATATATATAAACACACACACACATATATATATATATATTGTGACAGGACGTCAAGTAAATGTGACAGGAAGTCAGGTAAATCTGTGAGTGTTGTCACAGATTGGAGATACAATTCACCAATTACTATAGGGTGTCGGCTGCAGAAGCCAGCAGAAATGTCTAAAGACGTTGAACAGACTTCAGCTGTTCAGAATGAGGAAGTTAAGGCCTCTATAATTTGTCCAAAGGAAGTCTATAGAGGGCTGCCTCCTGTTGCCGTGTGGGCTGGGAGAGGAGGACAGTCAGATGTGTGCCCCCTGAAAGCTGTGTGAGAACGGGGAAGACCTCCTGAAGCGATGTGAAGCTGAGGAGGGTAGCAAGTGTGGAGACTACTCGAAGTGAGGTCTTGGATCGTTTCTAGGTGAAAAGAAACCAATGGACATTTCCTGTGTGAAGGGGAAATTAACAAGTGTGAAGACTACTCAAGGTGAGGTCTTGAACTATTTCTATGTGGAAGAAATAAATGAACTGTTTGCTATGTGAAGAGACAAGCAAAGGGACATGTTCAATGAGAAGAGGAAAAGGGACCTGTTAAATGAACATGTGCTGTGTGAAGAGATAAAACATGGACTATTGAGAGTCTGCTGTACGATCAGCCAAGTCTGCCCAACAGTAGGTTGGGGACAGACTTCATTAGATAGGTTCCTGTGTGAGAAGGTAGCCGCCCACAGAGGCAAGGATTTGTTTTGTCTTTTATTTTATTTTTGACGTTTTTGAGGCTTGCACTTGTGTGAAGTAAATTGCAAGAATAAACCAAACTGTTGTTTGCAAGCACTTCTCGGCTATCTCTCTGTGAAAACGCACCCCCCAAGGGGTCATCCACGCCTACCACTGAGCTAATCTTCACATTTGGTGGAGGTATGCATTGGGCAGAAGCAGAAATCCCTGCAAAGAAGCAGAAATCCCTGCAAAGAAGTTCATCTGTTATATGAACTTTATCTGGTGCATAAGATTGCACGGTCTGTGTGTGCAGGAGAGGAGATCCTGCAAGAGAGAGGAAAACTACCTGATTTAAAGAGACACTGGTCTCAAACTTTTTTGCTGGACTTTGGAAATTTTTTTGTTAAGTGTCTGAAGATAGGGCGCTCAAAACGCCTGAAAGAAGCAAGGATGGCTGAAATGAGAGACAGAGCTCTTTGGCTGGAGGGGTTGTTACCACCTGAACGAGCCCCACCCATGCCTGAACAGAGTCTGCTAAAGAGAAAGTTTGTTGTCCCTAGCAACACTGGGGCAAATGCGGATTTTCAGCTCAACAACAGGCTCACCAAAAGAGCATGGCAGCTCACCAAGAGGACATGGCAGGCTGGAAACAGAGACGCCAGCAGCAAATGGAGGCCATCGGTTTGGAGGAAACCGAGTATGTGTGCAGGGCTGAGCTGGATGCCTTGCAACGGAAAATAGAAGAAAAGGAATGAGCCCTGGAGTTGCTTAGGATGGAGCTTAGAAACTTGCAGACTCAGGTGTTAGGGCTCTTTCACACGGCCGCTCCGTGTGTCTGCAAATCATCCCATCCGTTTGCGGATGATTTGCGGACATAATGTAAGTGAATGGCACTGCGGATGTCAGCGGAATACCATCCGCTGACATCCGATTTTCCTCCTTTCAGTTCTGTTCTGTTTTTTCAAATGGAACAGAACCCCATTTTTCCTTCCGTGTAAAAAACGGAAAGGAAGGAAAATCGGATGTCAGCGGTGTCATCCGCTGACATCTGCAGTGCCATATATTTACATTATGTCCGCATATCATCCGCAAACGGATAGGATGATATGCGGGCACACGGAGCGGATGACAGAAATGTCATCCGCTCCGTGGAAAAAAAAAAAAAAAAAAAGTCCCGCAGCGGACCTTTCACACGGAGCGGCCGTGTGAAAGGACCCTTACAGTGGGAAGAATCCACTGTTCTTCTTTTATCAGAGTTGCAAAAACGTAAAGAGACTATAACGGAGAAAGATACCATCCTCATGGAAAAGGAAATTGAAATTCAGACTTTGCAGAAGCAAAGTATGTGTGATATGTTGGAGTTGCGTAATCGGCTGGAAAAAAGTCTTCAGTCTTTGGAAGCTACAAAAATAGACCTGCAGGGGGCGCAGGAACAGAATGTCGCTCTGAAAACGACATTGTCTCTCAGCGACAAGGAGAAAAGTGAGAGAGAGGCTAAATTACTGAGTACTGTGTATGAGCTCACTACTTTGAGCAATGTGGTAGATGAATTGCGTACGGACTGTGAAAGTTGGAAAGATGAAGCCCAACGTGTCCACCAGCAGTTAAAGGAGAAAGAAACCTGTGTGGCAGAATTACAGTCTCATTCCCAGAAACTAGCCAATGAGGTGAAGGCTCTTATGCAGGGAAAAGGAGATTCTGAACACAAGAGAAACAAAATAGAGGCACAGCTGCAGGAATCGCAAGTCAAGGTGTCAGAAGGTGACCGAGTGTGTGCTAAGCTGTCAGAGAAGGCAAACCGACTGCAGGTTGAGTTGGACAGTGTCAAAAAATCAGCTTTCTCAAGCAGACAGCAAATCTAGAGAAATTGCCAAGGATTTCTCTGTCTTGGAATCGCAGCTGCAAGACACTCAGGAACTCTTACAGGAAGAGAGGTGTCAAAGGCTGAGTTTTAGCACAAAGCTCAAACAAATGGAAGATGAGAAAAATGGCTTCCTGAAACAATTAAAAGAAGAGGAGGAAGCAAAGAAAAATCTATCAGAGCAAGTCGCAACATTGCAAGCTCAGATAGCTGATATGAGAAAACGCATGGAAGAAAGCGTTGGTTCATTAGAAAATGTTGAAAATGTGAAAAAGAAGTTGGATCAGATGCTTGCTGAGAACACTGTGTCTGCAAAATATGCAGAAGAACGCGACCGTGCAGAAGCGGAGGCGCGTGATAAAGAGAGCAAAGCCCTGTTCTTGGCTCGCTCCTTGGAGGAAGCTCTAGAGGCTAAGGCTGAACTAGAGAGAGTTAACAAACAGCTGTGTACAGAGATGGAAGATTTGGTCAGCTCCAAGGATGATGTTGGTAAAAGCGTTCAAGAGCTAGAAAAGTCTAAGCGAGCCTTAGAACAGCAAGTAGAAGAGATGAAGACTCAGTTGGAAGAACTTGAAGAGGAATTACAGGCGACAAAGGATCTTTCCCAAAGATGGGATAGTGTGCCTGATAAAGCTTTTAAAAGGATGTGTTTTGGGGTCTGTCCTGAGTGAGCATCAAAAATTTGACATGTTGCTTGACTCACCCCTTTGGAATAAACAGTTCCTTCAAAAACTTCAAGCATTGGAAAATGTATCATTAGAGCTTCAGCAGACAAAGGAGCTGTGTAAGAAATGGGATGATTTCTCAGTTCAGGATGAAAGTCTAGTGGAGAAAACTAAAGCAAGTGATATAAAACTTGGAGAAAAAAGCAAACACCACCTAGTGAAGAAAACTAAGGCTGTTGATGAAAACGTGAAGCAAATGAATTTCAAGTGCCTTTCAGGGAATATTTCCAAAATGGAACTGGTGAAAGACAGGTGGCAGAAGTTTGATCGTGATCTTGAGATACATTCCATGTGGAGTTCAGATAAAGAAAAAGAACCAGGTGACCTTGAGCGGTCAAATAGTTCAGCAGAAAGTGCATTGAAGAAACCTGTAATAGACTGTGTTGTTGCCTTTGACCCATATGTTGGTGGAAGGAAAGTTGATGATGTTCTGGTTGGCTACTTCTGTAAAGAGTTTGGCAAGAAATATAAACTGGATATCAAATCAAATAGTAGGCCTTTACTGCAACTCGCTCAGGAGGGCGAAAAGCTTAAGAAGTTGAGTGCAAATGCTTCAGATCTGCCTCTAAATATGAAATGTTTGGTGAATGATATTGCTGTCTCTGGAAAAAGGAACAGGGGTCACTTTGAAGAAATGGGTGACAGCCTGTTGTCGCAAATGGAAGATCCTCTGCACAGCATCTTAGAGCAAGCCAAGCTCAAGAAGGAAGATCATTCCCTTTTACAACATAAAGTCAATGATTGTGTACAGCTGTATGGAGAGGCAATTCAAGTCACAGAGGGACGTCAAGAGTCCCTGTCCAAATTAGGAGAATTCTTAAGAATACATGCAGACTCTCTAGGGGTCCTTCAAACCTTAAAAGAAACAGTAGTGGGAACAGTCAGCGTGGATAAAGACAAAACGGGTCCACGTACAGATATTACTTGGAACAAAGCTAAGTGAAGCAGAGGTTCTCAAAGTTTTGTGGAAATCATTTATTGATTGCAGAGAAAGGCGGCTCAAGACTGTGGAAGACTGGAAGACATTAAGACTAGCACAATTGAGTTGCCTATGGATCACGGTCCTCCATGGCGGATAGGACAGATGGGTATGCAGGACAAACTTGAGAAGGAGCTAAACGATGCCAAAAATGCAGTTGAGGAATATGTATATGAGAAATCTGTCAATGAACATGACAGAAACAGTTTCATCCTGAAGCTTGAAGATACAGAGAATTGGCTATATGAAGATGGAGAGGATCAGCCAAAACAAGTGTATATAGACAAGCTAACGGACTTAAAGAAAGAGCCACCCCTACAAGCATTTCAACAAAGGTTAGCAGTTGTTAATGAACTGGGGAGGGAAATAAATTCATATCAGCATAAAAGACAGTGGCTGATGGAAAAAGCAAAGCAGGTTGCTCAGAAGGATGTATCTCTGGCAGCTGAAGCAGGCAAAGAATCGAGTGCCAAGCATAGACTGAACATTACTTGGGAAGATACTAGGAGGCTTATCAGTGAGAGTCAAGAGCACTGCCAGACACATGCGTGCCTGGAAAACTGTGTCCCAACCCCAGGGTTGAGACAAAGGGGGGATATGTGACAGGACGTCAAGTAAGTGTGACAGGAAGTCAGGTAAATCTGTGAGTGTTGTCACAGATTGGAGATTCAATTCACCAATTACTATAGGGTGTCGGCTGCAGAAGCCAGCAGAAATGTCTAAAGACGTTGAACAGATTTCAGCTGTTCAGAATGAGGAAGTTAAGGCCTCTATAATTTGTCCAAAGGAAGTCTATGGAGGGCTGCCTCCGGAAGCTGCCTCCTGTCGCCGTGTGGGCTGGGAGAGGAGGACAGTCAGATGTGTGCCCCCTGAAAGCTGTGTGAGAACGGGGAAGACCTCCTGAAGTGATGTGAAGCTGAGGAGGGTAGCAAGTGTGGAGACTACTCGAAGTGAGGTCTTGGATCGTTTCTAGGTGAAAAGAAACCAATGGACATTTCCTGTGTGAAGGGGAAATAAACAAGTGTGAAGACTACTCAAGGTGAGGTCTTGAACTATTTCTATGTGGAAGAAATAAATGAACTGTTTGCTATGTGAAGAGACAAGCAAATGGACATGTTCAATGAGAAGAGGAAAAGGGACCTGTTAAATGAACATGTGCTGTGTGAAGAGATAAAACATGGACTATTGAGAGTCTACTGTACGATCAGCCAAGTCTGACCAACAGTAACTTGGGGACAGACTTCATTAGATAGGTTCCTGTGTGAGAAGGTAGCCGCCCACAGAGGCAAGGATTTGTTTTGTCTTTTTTATTTTATTTTTGACGTTTTTGAGGCTTGCACTTGTGTGAAGTAAATTGCAAGAATAAACCAAACTGTTGTTTGCAAGCACTTCTCGGCTATCTCTCTGTGAAAATGCACCCCCAAGGGGTCATCCACGCCTACCACTGAGCTAATCTTCACAATTATATATATATATATATACATATATATATATATATATATATATATATATATATATATATATATATATAAAGAGAGAGACTATATATACACACAGATATATATACAGATAGAATATATATATGTACACACAGAGAGACCATATATATATATATATATATATATATATATATATATATATATATATATATATATATATATATATATATATATATATATATATATATATATTACACACATGGAAACAGAGAGCCTATAGGGAGACTATATATATACACAGAGAGCCTAAATATACAGAGAGACAATTTATACACAGAGAGCCTTTAGAGAGCATATATATATATATATATATATATCTATATATATATATATATATATATATATATATTGTGAGGGATTAGCTCGGTGGTAGGCGTGGATGACCCCTTGGGGGGTGCGTTTTCCCAGAGAGGTAGCCGACAAGTGCTTGCAAACAAACAGTGTGGTTTATTAAATGGTGTTTTCTTCACCAGGCTGTATGCAGCAAAACATCCAAAATAAAATAAAACAGAAAATAAATCCTTGCCTCTGTGGGCGGCTACCTTCTCACAACTGGAACCTGCCTAAGTGTCTGTCTCCAACCTACCGTCGGGCAGACTTCCTTGTCCTACAGTGGACACTCAATATACAGGGCAACACAGTCCTTTTGTTTCTTTCACATCAACAGTTCGTCTTCTCACCTTTGAGACGTATTCACCCTTGGTTACCGTCCCGGGCACACATCACTCCGGGGGGTCTTCTCCCAGGCCCACACATCCTGTCGGGAGGCACACGCTGACTGTCCTCCTGCTCCCAGCCCACATGGCTTCAGGACACAGCTTCTGGAGGCAGCAAACAACAGGAATTTCTCTGAACAAATTATAGAGCCTTAACTCCCTCATTCTGAACAGGTGAAGGCCTTTCAACTTCCTGCTGGCTAGCTCTGTAGCCAACACCCTAAATTAATTAATGGACTTCTCAATCAGGTGGAAATGTATCTCCTTCCTGTGACTACATTCCCAGATTTAGCTGACTTCCTGTCACATACCCCCCCCTCTTGTTTCAACCCTAGGGTTGGGACACATATTTCCAGGCACGCATGTGTCAGGCACTGCTGACTCACTGATAAGCCTCCTATTATCCTCAAGCTTCCGGATGAAACTGTTTTGTCATCTTCATTGACGGATTTCTCATAAATGCCACACAGTTTGTCTCTCATCTCATATACACATTCTTCAACTGCATTTTTGGCATCATTTCGCTCCTTCTCGTTTCTGTCATCTTCATTGACAGCTTTCTCATAAATGTCAGACAGCTTGTCCCTCATAACCGTCTGTCCAATCCACCATGGAGGACCGTGATCCATAGGCAACTCAATTGGGCTAGTCTTAATGTCTTCAACATTCTTAAGACGCCTCTCTCTGCAATCCATAAATGTTTTCCACAAAACTTTGAGAACCTTTGCTTCACTAAGCTTTGTTCCAAGTAGGGACTCTTGACATCCCTCTGTGACTTGAGTTGCCTCTCCATACATCTGTACACAATCATTGACTTTTTGTTGTAAAAGGGAATGATCTTCCTTCTTGAGCTTTGCTTGCTCTAAGATGCTGTGCAGAGGATTTTCCAATTGAGACAACAGGCTGTCACACATTTCTTCAAAGTGACCCCTGTTCCTTTTCCCAGAGATATCAATATCATTCAAACATTTCATATTCATAGGCAGATCTGAAGCATTTGCACTCATCAACTTCTTAAACTTTTCGCCCTCCTGAGCGAGTCGCAGTAAAGGCCTACTATTTGATTTGATATTCAGTTTATATTTCTTGCCAAACTCTTCACAGAAGAAGCCAACCAGAACATCATCAACTTTCCTTCCACCAACATCGGGGTTAAAGGCAACAACACAGTTGAACCCAGCGATCTGGGTGGTATCCATTATAGACCTCCTCTCTGCATCAGTGAAGAAGCATGGAACTGCAACACATTCTTTTACAGGTTTCTTCAATGCACTTTCTGCTGAACTATTTGACCGCTCAAGGTCACCTAGTTCTTTTTCTCTATCTGAATTCCACATGGAATGCATCTCAAGATCACGATCAAACTTCTGCCACCCGTCTTTCACCAGTTCCATTTTGGAAACACTCCCTGAAAGGCACTTATTCATTTGCTTCACGTTTTCACCAACAGCCTTAGTTTTCTCCACTAGGTTTTCAGCCTGAACTGAGAAATCACCACATTTCTTACTCAGCTCCTTTGTTTGCTGAAGTTCTAATGATACATTTTCCAATGCTTGAAGTTTTTGAAGGAACGGTTTATTCCAAAGGGGTGATTCAAGCCACATGTCGTCACATTTCTGAGGCTCACTCAGGACAGACCCCAAAACACTGATCCTTTTAAAAACTGCATCAGGCACACTATCCCCTCTTTGGGACAGATCCTCTGTTGCCTGGAATTCCTCTTCCAGTTCCTGCAACGGAATCTTCATCTCTTCTAGTTGCTGTTCTAAGGCTCGCTTAGACTTTTCTAGCTCCTGAACGCTTTTCACAACATCATCCTTGGAGCTGACCAATTCTTCCATTTCTGTACGCAGCTGTTTAACACTTTCTAGTTCAGCCTTACACTCTAGAGCTTCCTCCAAAGAGCGAGCCAAGAACAGGGCTTTGCTCTCGTTATCACGCACCTCCGTTTCTGCACGTGCGCGTTCTTCTGCATATTTTGCAGACACAGTCTTCTCTTCACCAAGCATCTGAACAAACTTCTTTTTCACATCTTCAACACACTGTAATGAACCAACGCTTTCTTCCATGCGTTTTTTCATATCCGCTATCTGAGCTTGCAATGTTGCGACTTGCTCTGATAGGTTTTTCTTTGCTTCCGCCTCCTCTTTTAATTGTTCCAGGAAGCCATTTTTCTCATCTTCCATTTGTTTGAGCTTTGTGCTAAAACTCAGCCTTTGACACCTCTCTTCCTGTAAGAGTTCCTGCGTGTCTTGCAGCTGCGATTCCAAGATAGAAAAATCTTCCGCAATTTCTCTAGATTTTCTGTCTGCTTGAGAAAGCTGATTTGTAACATTGTCCAACTCAACCTGCAGTCGGTTTGCCTTCTCTGACAGCTTAGCACACAATCGGTCACCTTCTGACACCTTGACTTGCGATTCCAGAAGCTGTGCCTCTACTTTTTCCCTCTTATGTTCACAATCTCCTTTTCCCTGCATAAGAGCCTTCACCTCATTGGCTAGCATCTGGGAATAAGAATGTAATTCTGCCACACAGGCTTCTTTCTCCTTTAACTGCTGCTGGACACGTTGGGCTTCCCCTTTCCAACTTTCACAGTCCGCACGCCATTCATTTACCACATTGCTCAAAGTAGTGAGCTCATACACAGTACTCAGTAATTTAGCCTCTCTTTCACTTTTCTCGTTGTCGCTGAGAGACAATGTCGTTTTCAGAGCGACATTCTGTTCCTGCGACTCCTGCAGGTCTATTTTTGTAGCTCCCAAAGACTGAAGACTTTTTTCCAGCTGATTACGCAACTCCAACATATCAGCCATACTTTGCTTCTGCAAAGTCTGAATTTCACTTTCCTTTTCCATGAGGATGGTATCTTTCTCCATTATAGTCTCTCTGCGTTTTTGCAACTCGACCAAAAGAAGAGCAGTGGATTCTTCCCACTGTAACACATGAGACTTGAGTAGTTCATTCATTTCCTGCAAGTTTCTATGCTCCATTTTAAGCAATTCCAAGGCTTGTTCCTTTTCTTCCATTTTCCGTTGCAAGGCATCCAACTCAGCCCTGCACACATACTCGGTTTCCTCCATACCGATGGCCTCCATTGGCTGCTGGCGTCTCTGTTTCCAGCCTGCCATGCTCTCTTGATGAGCCTTTTGTTGAGCTGCAAAGCTCTGCTGAAAATCCGCATTTGCCTGCTGTTGAGCTGCATTTGATATAATCAGATGTTTCAACATCTCCTCCATTTTGAGTTTACTTTTCATCTGAGCACACTGCGTCTCCATAGCAGTTTCATCAGTGTTGCTAGGGACAACAACCTTCCTCTTTAGTAGACTCTCTTTAGGCATGGATGGGGCTGGTTCAGACGGCAACATCCCCTCCATCCATAGAATCCGGTCTCTCATTTCATCTATCTTTGCATTTTTCAGGCGTTTGGACCGCCCCATCTTCAATAACTCCACAAACAAATTTTTCACAGTCCAGCAAACAATTTTCAGACCACTGTCTCTTCAACACATGTAGTTTTTCTCTCTCTCTTGCAAGATCTCTTTTCCTGCACACACAGTTTGTGCAGTCACTTGCACCAGACACAACAAAGTTCATCAAATAATTTTGAGACCGCTGTCTCTTTAAAACACTTTTTTTTTTCTGTCAGGATCTTCTCTCCTGCACACATAGATTGTGCAATCTCATGCACCAGATAAAGTTCATCAAACATATGCACTCCATTGCAGGGATCTCTGCTTATGCCCACTGCATACCTCCACCATATGTGAGGGATTAGCTCGGTGGTAGGCGTGGATGACCCCTTGGGGGGTGCGTTTTCCCAGAGAGGTAGCCGACAAGTGCTTGCAAACAAACAGTGTGGTTTATTAAATGGTGTTTTCTTCACCAGGCTGTATGCAGCAAAACATCCAAAATAAAATAAAACAGAAAATAAATCCTTGCCTCTGTGGGCGGCTACCTTCTCACAACTGGAACCTGCCTAAGTGTCTGTCTCCAACCTACCGTCGGGCAGACTTCCTTGTCCTACAGTGGACACTCAATATACAGGGCAACACAGTCCTTTTGTTTCTTTCACATCAACAGTTCGTCTTCTCACCTTTGAGACGTATTCACCCTTGGTTACCGTCCCGGGCACACATCACTCCGGGGGGTCTTCTCCCAGGCCCACACATCCTGTCGGGAGGCACACGCTGACTGTCCTCCTGCTCCCAGCCCACATGGCTTCAGGACACAGCTTCTGGAGGCAGCAAACAACAGGAATTTCTCTGAACAAATTATAGAGCCTTAACTCCCTCATTCTGAACAGGTGAAGGCCTTTCAACTTCCTGCTGGCTAGCTCTGTAGCCAACACCCTAAATTAATTAATGGACTTCTCAATCAGGTGGAAATGTATCTCCTTCCTGTGACTACATTCCCAGATTTAGCTGACTTCCTGTCACAATATATATATATACAAAGAGAGAGCCTATATACACACAGAGACTATATATACACAGACGATATATTCACAGAGACTATATATACACAGAGAGCCTTTAGAGAGCCTATAAATACATAGAGAGCCTATATATACACAGAGAGAGCCTATATACACACAGAGAATATATATACACAGAGACTATATATACACAGAGAGCCTTCCTTAACTGAAAATAATAGGAGAGTTTAGTTCTACTTTAACATCTCTTTTAGATAGGAGTGGCGGTGGGTGATCACATACTAGCTCTTCTCCCATCCTCCATGGGCGCGGGAGCCGTCGGTCACGGCACAGGGCACTGAAGGAACGACACCGGCGGCTCTTCCTTCAGAGCGCATGTGCCAGTGACGTCACCCGTTGCATATAAAGTAAATATCTCATAAGGTAAAAGGTCAATCCATCTCTTCTTACGGAACCCCCAGTAATCTCTGGAAGAACCCTAGGATCCCATAGAACCCTGTGCGCAAGAAGCTGATAAAGTCCAAGGCTGCACCGAAAAACGTAGAGAATCTAAATAAGAAAACGCAATCAAAATTTAATTGGAAAAATCAAATGTAGGATTGTCTCAACCATGCCATTGCAATGTCCCTTAGGGTCCTTTCACACTGTGCGCCTTCCGATAAGATCCGTTCTGCTCAGCGGGGGATGCATCCACCGATCCCCGCTGAGCAAGCGGATGACAGCTCCGTCTCCGCTCTGTGGGGGAATCGGATGAGAATGGACTGCCTGTCCATTCTCATCAGATCCGATCCGATCTGCCAGATGGATGGAAAATAGGGTTTCCACCTGTCTGGATTTCAAGGACAGGATCAGAAGCGGGTGGCAGCGGAGATGTCTCTGCTGACATCCGCTGCCCCATAGGGCTGCATGGAGCATCCGATCTGGTCTGCCTGAAAAATTGACAGGCGGATCTGATCGGATCGGCCGTGCGAAAGGACCCTCAAAGCTGAGCTTCAGGCAGATAAATTAGACATAAATAAAGCACCAATAATACTTTATAAATTACATTTTTAAAATAGAAAGTATACCTAAGTCGGGAAAGAACCCAAAGAGGACTGGGGAAGGCTCAATGTATCAGAGCCAAACACCAGGAAAAGTTATTAGCAAGAGAAGGAAATAAAGAGGATAGGAACGGGAGAGAGGGGAAGGTGAAGAGGAAAGAAAAAGGAGGGAAGAAAAGTGGAGAGAAAAAAAAGGAAGGAACGGGGGAGGACAAAAAGAAAAAGAAAAAAAGAGATAGAGGGGAGAAAAACAGCAAGAGGAGGAAAGAGAAGGGAGGAGGGCTGGTGGGATTTTTCAATTGGTACCGTAGCTCATAAATTTACAACATTTTTATTAAAAATATTGAATATTTATTGATCCATATTAAAAACAATGTCGCAGTGACCCATAGGTCGAGACCTTGAATCACAATAACCCATAATAGATAATAACTGCTATACCCAAAAGGTACAAGAGACCTAAGGGTATTTTTTTTTATCAAAAAATGTGTGTGTGTGTGTGTGTGTGTATATATATATATATATATATATATATACTGGTGTATACAATTTACAATATAATGGATACTTTAATGCTTATGAGGAAACCTATACAAGATGATGGGATAAGCCATCAAGATGACAGTTGTAAACAAGAAACGGATAACAATAGAGCATTTTTCCTTTGTCAAGTCTACACATTTGTGCTGTATGGGCCGGATCATAGGTGCAATGGGCCAGGACCTCAAAGGCAACGCATCAAAAGTTAGAACGGGGAAGAATATTCATGCAAGCACAATATAGTGACATGAATTGAATCTGGAATGAATCTTATCCCAAGAAAGGTTTGTATGTTAATACTTCATCTATCCCTGGGGGTTTGGTCGCCCCCAAGGACTCAATCCAGTAGGTTTCCTTTTGTAATATGCGCTTATCCC
Organism: Pelophylax lessonae; assembly: GCF_965119305.1. NCBI lineage: Eukaryota > Metazoa > Chordata > Amphibia > Anura > Ranidae > Pelophylax > Pelophylax lessonae. Next base: position 254,556,900 of record NC_138775.1, on the reverse strand, counting down.
AGTTACCCCCTCGGAGTTGAGGGGCTGAGCTTCAGGCAGATAAATTAGACATAAAGAAAGCACTGTAAACAATAATACTTTATACATTACATTTTTAAATTAGAAAGTACCTGAATTCAAACTGTTTCAGCCTCTTGCAGTCTCTGTAGAGCAGGGAAGAAGCAGCACAAGGAGCTAATCAGTTCATGTGCTGACAAGCAGCAAGCTCATAGGGGGAGAGAGCAGAATAAGAAAGAGATGAGCTCATCACTGTGCTGCTTCTCCTTTCACCATCCAGTCACAGGCTTGGCCAGGGTGTAGGTTGACCTGGGCTCAGAGAAAGTGGGCTGAATGATGCTGTCCATCAGAGTGAGGACATTAGGGGGGGGGGGGGATACTGCAGGGGAAATCTCTGTATTGAAAGTGAATATTGCAGCAAATGCTGGTATTGTCATGTTATCTTTGATTGGTATGTTCTTTTTTACCTTGTTTTTTTGGCTGGAGTTTGGCTCTAATCCAGATGTATTAGGATGACTTGACTTGTTTCTTGTTTATTTAAACTGCTGTAAATATTATTATAAAACTACTGTCTAATGCCAAGAGAATCAGAGAATTTAATCAACATTTTATTTGAGTCATGTATGGGATTGTCAAAGCCATGCCATTGTGATTTTTTAAATCTAGATGTATTAGGATGACTTGATTTTTGTCCTTGTTTATAAACAGCTATGACTATTATTTGTAATATTGGATGTTATTGTATCTTTGTATTTATAAATACTGTCCAATGCCAATACTGCACTAAGAAGCATTGGGAATATAGATGGGGAAAACCTGACCTTAAGGGCGCATTCACATAGGTGGCCAGGGGCGGTAAAAGCAGGTTGTTGATTCACCCTCTCTTTTTGGCTTGAGGACCATTATCACTGAGAGTAAAAGTGAAAGAAAATTCAAAATTTTGGGTTGTCCCAGAACAGGAAAGGAGGAAGAATCTTCCAATGGGGACACTAGTTTTGGTGACAACCAGGGATTCCTTCCCTGTGGGACCATTCATGAGGTGCAGCTATGGGGACTATTGGGGACACTAGTTCTGGTGACAACCAGGGATTCCTTCATTGTTGGGACTGCGGGACCATTCACGAGGCACAGCTATGGGGACTATGAAGATTCTAGTTCTGGTGACAACCAGGGATTCCCTCACTGTGGGGACTTCAGGACCATTCACGAGGCGCAGCTATGGGGACTATAGGGGACACTAGTTCTGATGACAACCAGGGATTCCTTCACTGTAGGGACTGTGGGAACATTCATGACTCGGCCAATTTGCTGTTAGAAGGGACGTTGGTTGGTGCTACTTTCTCCTGTATATGAGATGAATTTCTTCTTCTATTGGATATGTAATACAAATCATAGGTGGTGTTTGAAAGTTATGTCTTTGAGCTTTGTGGTATTTGCACTCAACACATGGTTGCATTTAGCCTTGGCTGGGTATTTTCTTTCTGCAGGGGTTTGTAAGCTTTTCCTCCCTGTCTATAGGGATTGTGTATTTTCCAGTATACTATTATAGATTTCGTGGCTTGGCTTATGAGATTTAGCTTTTTTTTTTAATTCAGGGTGTATATATACTCTTTGAAACAGTTTGCCACACATCCAGATCCTGAGGAAGCCGAAATTGTGGGTGAAACGCGTCAATCCATCGTACCGTAGAATGTGCTGTGTTATGTGATACACCTTTTAGATGTTGTATTTTCATGTGCTATTTTTTATTATTTTGTCTTTAATACAATATAAATATTTTTTATGATTTATTGTCCTTCTGATATTTTTGGGGATGCCATTAATCCTAATGGTAACCCCACGCACTGAAGAGCACAGCAAGGTTTCCTGTACTATGAACCGCACTGTACTATGCAGTTTCCCTGCGACCCCGTTTTCAGAAAAGTTGCAGGTATCTTTTCCAAGCAATTTCAGAAAATAGAGCCGGCAACTCCGATGATCCTTTATCCATTTTATTGATACAAGAAAGAGTAAAAAATACAAACGGGGCTCACGCGTTCCGGCTGATCACAGTGAACAAGGCTTATCAGCTGGAACGCGTGAGCCCGTTTGCAGTTCTTACTCTTTCTCATGTATCAATAAAATTGATTAAGGATCATCGGAGTTGCCGGCTCTATTTTCTGAGATTGTGTCTATTCATCAATGTAAGAGGGAACGTCTGAGCCAGAGCACCCGTCGTCCATTTTTTACCTAAAAGGGATAACACTGCTCTGAGCGCTGCACCATCTGTGTTACCTTTTCCATGCAATGTGAGGGCCGGTTCACACTGCAATTTCTGCTTTCCGAATGTGTTTCTGCATGCATGTTTTTGATGAGTTTATGTGCCTTTTGATGCGTTCCATTGCATTTCCCCCTCTTTTATTTCATCTTATTTGAGGACAATTGAGAAAATGTGCTTTCCAGCGTTTTCAATGCATTTTGCCTCATTCCAGATGCGTTCCATACCGAAAAAATGCAACATGTTCTACTTTTGTTGACTGCATTGGAACGCACTGTACTGGTGTGAACCAGAGCCATTGGAATCCATGTCAAACACTGTCAATGCATTTTGAAGAATAAAAACGCACTGGACTGCATCTGGTGGAAACCAGCCCTCAGGAGGTACAGCAGCCCCTTCAAATGAATAGGCTGCTTTGCCCGAGCAAACGCAGCTGCTGGAAGCCGCATAGATGTGACCAAGCCTCACAGAGACTTCATCTTATACAGTCAGTGTATTGTTACTGAGTGGAAGCTGTGGTTAGAAAATGTAGTATGCAAATATTAAAGTGGTTCTAAAGCTTTGTGGTTTTTCGCCTTCATGCATTCTATGCATTATCTTCTTACCGGTCTGCTCTGTCCCGCGAAATGACGTAACTGTACGTCGCTTCGCGGGACCGCTACAGGGACCACCATAGGGGAGCCGATCAGCGGGTCCGGTGGCCGCGATCGCTCCTCGTGGAGACAGAACAGTAGTCCGCCGTTGTAAACACAGCAAACCGCTGTTTTGTCAGTTATAAACACAGGGATCCTGTGTTCCTCTTATTTAGGATCACAGGTCGCTGTGTTCATTCAGGAAGCCCATCCCCCACATAGTTAGAAAGCACCCCCTAGGGACACATTTAACCCTTTGATTGCCCCTGGTGTTAACCCCTTCCCTGCCAGTGTCATTAGTACAGTAAGGGTCCTTTCACACGGTCCGCCTCTGTCGGCGGACTCCGTGCTGCTCATCGGGGGATCGATCCGCTGATCCCCGCTGAGCAGGCGGATGACAGCTCCGTCTCCGCTCTGTGTGCTGAGAGGGAGCTGTCAGATCCCCGCTGTTCTCCATGGGGTTTCCATCCCTCCGGATTTCACGGACAGGATCGGATCGGATGGCAGCGGGTGTCAGCGGAGATGTCTCCGCTGACATCCGCTGCCCCATAGGGATGCATGGAGGATCGGATCAGATCTGCCTAAAAAACTGACAGGTGGATCTGATCGGATCGTTCGTATGAAAGGACCCTAACAGTGCATATTTTTAGCACGGATTACTGTAGTAATGTCACTGGTCCCCCCAAAAGTGTCAAAAATGTCAGTTAGGTGTCTGATCTGTCCGCCGCAATACCGCAGACCCGCTAAAAATCGCTGATTGCCGCCATTACTAGTAAAAAAAAAAAAAAATAATAATTAATAAAAATGACATAAATTTTTCCCCTAGTTTGTAGATTCTATAACCAATCAGTACAGTTCAATACACTTATTGGGATTTTTTTTGCCAGAAATATGTAGCAGAATACAAATTGGCCTAAAATGATAAAAAAAAAAAATTTGATTTTTAATTTTTTTTTTATTGGGAATGTTATATAGCAAAAAGTATAAATATATATTTTTTTTCAGAATTGTCGCTATTTTTTTGTTCATAGCGCTAAAAATAAAAATCGCACAGGTGATGAAATACCCCCAAGAGAAAGCTCTATTTGTAGGTAAAAAAGGACATCAATTTTATTTGTATACAGCGTCGCACGACCGTGCATTTGTCAGTTAAATTGACGCAGTGCCGTATCGCAAAAAATGGCCTGGTCATTAAGGGGGTAAAACTCCTGACACTCAAGCGATTGAGTTTGATATGATCTTTTTTCACCTATGTTTGTGAGTAGCAATTTTTATGTTTTATGAATAAAGCCAATATTGAGGATAATGCGCTAGGTCGGTGCGCCCTTCTTTGTGTTTCTTTGTTTGCAGTACTTCTGGACTATCCCAGTCCTTTAGGGCAGCAAGACCTTAGCCATCCGAGATGCCATATGTGAGTCCCGTGGGAAGAGTGGGCGAGGAGCTGGGATTCTGAGCGCAGGAGATAGGTGTTTCATACACCACATCGTTTTGGAGTAGACCCCGCTTTTACTTACCAGAGCCCATCCGATCCAGCATTGTGCAGGAGCGCAGTGGCTCCCGCCGCTGTGTCTCTCCTCGTTGGACAGATTGATAGTAGAAGGAGTGATTGGCTTCTGCTGCTGTCAATCAAATACGGTGACACCGGAGTGGGGTGAGGGCGGGCCAATTCCCGTTTTCTCTGTCAATGGACGTAGCAGCGGGACTCGGGAGGGAGCCCACATGGGTGCCCCTAGGGAAAGCGGGTCTCTGTAGGGGCACCTAATGAATAGGAGAAGCCTGGAGCGCTAGCGGGGGACCCCAGAAGAAGAGGCTTAGTGCACAGAGCAGGTAAGTATAAGGCCTCTTTCACACGGGACCGATCTGTTGGACGGACTCTGCTAGCTCAGTGGGTATTGCTCCGTTGATCCCCGCTGAGCAGGCAAATGACAGCTCTGTCTCCATTCTCTGTGCACAGACAGACCTGTCAGAGTCCCGCTCTCCTCTATGGGACGATCGGATTAAAACGGGCAGCATGTCCATTTTCTTCTGATCCCATCCGATCCAACCCGCTGGAGGGATGGGGAATGTATCGCCATCCGTCTTTTTTCAGCAGTTCTGAAAACAGATGGATCCACCTCCTCATAGAGGTCATATTCAGTTAATTGGACATGATTTGGAAAGGCACACACCTTTCATATATGAGGGCCCACAGTAAACAATGCATATCAGTGCACAAACCAAGCCATAAAGTCCAAGGAACTGTCTGTAGACCTTTGAGACAGGATTGTATTGAGACACAGATCTGGGGAAGGAAAAAACGGAATTTTTGTAAAATCTTACCTGTAAAATTCCTTTCTCTGAGTCCTCCGACAGTCGCCGCCTCTTCATATTCGTCACATATGGGGGTATTAGACTTTGCTCCGAAGGAGTAGCTAGGCAACAGAATATGTTAACAATAAAGCTTTAACATATCCCACCCTCAAGGGGTGGTCCCCTCAGTCAATACCCTCCTACTTCCTGCAACCATATCTCAGTTTTAGTGGAATAGCAGTAGAGTATACATTCAAACCCCAAAAGAGGGGCGGGGGCGGCGACTGTCGGAGGACTCAGAGAAAGGAATTTTACAGGTAAGATTTTACAAAAATTCCGTTTTCTCTTACGTCCTCCGACAGTCGCCGCCTCTTCATATTCGTCACATATGGGGACGTCCCAAAGCAGTGCAAACATGAGGGGTGGTAAACGCATCCGCGCCGAAAGGCAACGCAGTCTCCACATCAAAGAAAGGAACCTCACCCAAGGAAGGAAACCAGCTGGGCAACAGCAAAAATAAGTGCTCAACAGGAGCAACAACCCAGGAAAAGACAAAAAACCAGGGGATACAAAACTTATCCCAACAGCCAGGAGTCCCCAACAAGGGACCCTATGGAACAGCCGCACTAAGAACCTTGCGGCCAAAGGAAGCATCCGCCGATGCCTGAACATCTACTTTGTAGAATTTTGTGAAAGTGTGTACAGTCGACCAAGTCGCCGCCTTACACACCTGGGCTACAGAAGCCCCATGACGACAGGCCCAAGACGTACTCAGAGATCTAGTAGAGTGCGCCTTCACAGGCACAGGGGGAACCTTCCCCTGCAAGGCATAGGCCTGTTCAATGGTCTGCCTGATCCATTTGGCAATGGTAGAGGCGGAAGCCGCCATGCCCTTCCGCGGACCCTCTGGAAGAACAAACAAGGAGTCCTTCTTTCGAAAAGACTCAGTCGATTTAAGGTAAACCCTAATCGCCCGAACAACATCCAGAGAATGCAATCTCACCTCCTTTGGATGTTTAGGCTTCGTGCACAACGAAGGTAAAACAATATCCTCGTTAAGATGGAATTCCGAAACTCGTTTCGGCAGAAAAGAAGGATTAGGTCGCAAGACCACCTTATCCAAATGAACAACCAGGTACGGAGACTTGCAGGACAAAGCCGCCAGTTCCGACACTCTGCGAGCCGAAGTGATCGCCACCAAAAAGGCGACCTTTTTGGACAACATAGACAACGAGATCTCCCTGATCTGTTCAAAAGGAGCACGTTGTAACACAGATAGGACTAGATTCAAGTCCCAAGGGGGCAAAGGATCCCTCCTAGGAGGAACCAGATGCCGCACACCCTGAATAAAAGTGCCAACCAAGGAGTTGGAAGCCACGGGACGTTGAAACAGAACGGCCAGCGCAGACACCTGACCCTTTATCGTAGCCAGCGCCAAACGCTGATCGACACCCGTCTGAAGGAAAGACAGCACACGGGAAACCGAGTACGTGCAGGGTGAAAACCCCCTGGACTCACACCAGGCAAAATAGGCCTTCCAAGTACGGTAATAAACCTTTCCCGAGGAAGACTTCCTCGCGTTGATCAAGGTATGAACAACCTCTGGAGAGAGACCCTTCTCCTTCAGGACCTCGGTCTCAACAGCCAGGCCGTCAAAGCCAGCGACTGTAAAGCAGGATGGTAAATCGGTCCTTGAGACAGTAGATCGTCCCGAAGAGGCAGACGCCAGGGGGCGTCGACCGCCAGATTCACGAGGTCTGCGTACCAGGACCGGCGAGGCCAGTCCGGTGCCACAAGAATCACCGTGCTGCGTTCCGAGTGTAACCTGCGAAGGAACCGGGACAGCAACTGAATCGGTGGAAACGCGTACATCAGCCTGTACTGATGCCACGGGGCCACTAACGCGTCCGACGCGTCTGCCCGAGGGTCGCGCGTCCTTGCCACGAACCTCTTCACCTTGTAGTTGAGGCGAGACGCGAACAGGTCCACATCTGGAAGACCCCACTTCGCGCACAACATCTGGAAGACAGCCGGATGGAGAGACCATTCCCCCTGATCCAGGGTCTGGCGACTCAGATAGTCCGCCTGCCAGTTCTCCACTCCCGGAATGTGAACCGCCGTTATCGCCGGGACATGAGTCTCGGCCCAAGACAGAATGTCGGCCACTTCTCGAGCCGCTCGGGCACTCCTGGTGCCCCCTTGGTGGTTGATGTAGGCCACCGCCGTGGCATTGTCCGTCTGCACCCGAACCGGGCAGCCCTGCAGCCGGTCCGTCCAGCGATGAAGACAGAGCCTTATCGCACGCAATTCCAGAATGTTGATCGGGAGGGAAGATTCCCCCTCCGACCAGGTCCCCTGGGCGGACAGAACGCCCAGAACACCACCCCAGCCCGACAGGCTGGCATCCGTGGTGATTATCGTCCACGAGATCGGACGAAACGACTTGCCCCCGGACACCAACGGGGACTGGAGCCACCACAGAAGGTTTTCCCTGGTGCGATGACTCAACGAGATCTGAAGATCCAGAGATTGAGGTCGCCCGTCCCACTTGGACAAGATCTCCGCCTGGAGACCCCGCGTGTGAAACTGCGTGAAAGGAATCGCCTCGAAAGCCGAGACCATCAATCCCAGACATCTCATACACGTCCGCAGAGACGAGTTCGGAACATCCCTGAGGGACCTGACTGCCTCCTGAAGAGTCCTGAGTTTGTCTTCCGGCAGGAAGACCTTCGCCTGCACCGAGTCCAGTATCATTCCCAGATAGGGAAGACGAACCGACGGACTCAGTGTCGACTTTGGAACATTTATCGTCCAACCGAACTCCTGCAGAGTTTGCATCGTGACAGACAGGTCCTTCTCCAGACCCTGACTGGTCGCAGACCGAATCAGAATGTCGTCCAGATACCCCAGGACAGAAATGCCCTGGGCTCTCAATAATGCCAGAACCGGTGCAAGCACCTTGGTGAAGACCCGCGGAGCCGAGGCGAGCCCAAAGGGCAACGCCACGAACTGGTAGTGATCCTCCGCAATGGCAAATCGAAGGTATCTCTGATGACCCTCGAATATGGGGATGTGAAGATACGCATCCTTCAAATCGATGGAGGCCATGAATTCCCCCGGAACCAGGGCAGCCACCACCGAGCGCAGGGATTCCATGCGGAACTCGCGAACCCGCACAGAGCGGTTCAGAGCTTTCAAGTCCAGAATTGGACGAACCTTGCCCTCCTTTCTGGGCACGGTGAACAGATTGGAATAAAACCCCCGAAATCTGTCCCGATGAGGCACCGGAACCACCACTCCCTGAGCCCTCAGGTCCCGCACCGCCAGGTGCAGATCCCGCAGGCGCTCTGGAGACAGTTGTAGATTTGAGGGAAAAAATCTGCTCTCTGGCCGAGAGAGAAACTCGATCTTGTAACCAGATCGAACGATTTCCAGAACCCATCTGTCCCGCACACGGGCCAACCAGGGCTGAAGAAAACCGAGCAAGCGTCCCCCCACCCCAAAACTGGGTGAGGGCGCCCCTTCAGGCCGAACTGTTATGGGCCGCAGGTCCGGATTGGCCGGACTTCTGTTTCCCAGACCAGGGTTTCTTCTGAGAGCCCTGACCCTTGAACGGTTTGCCCTTGTAGTGCGGCCGAAAGGCACGAAAGGACCCCTGAGGGGGCCGAAAATTCGCATGCTTCTTCCCAGAAGCCCCCTTAGCCTTGGGGAAATGGGGCAAGAGAGTGCTCTTACCCCCGGTGATCCCCTTAATCAACACATCCAGAGACTCCCCAAAAAGGCGAGACCCATCATAAGGCAGATTGGCTAAGGTTTTACGTGAAGATTGGTCCACCGACCAACATTTCAACCAAACCAGGCGGCGAGACAACACCGCCACGCTGTGCACACGTGCAGCTAACGGAATCAGGTCCAGGTCCGCATCACACAGATACATGACACCCTGGTGGATCTGATCCACCATGTCCAGGGTCGCCGCCGAGGCCGAATCGGCCACTAGGACGCGCCTAAGCATCTGCGTCCAACTTGCGATCGCCTGGGCCGCCATGAGAGAAGCAAATAGAGCTTTAAGCATAGAACCCGTAACAGAATAAGTATGACGGGCAAGAGACTCCAGTCTCCTATCCGTGGCATCACGGAAAACAGGGGATCCCTCTGCAGGAATCGCAGTGGCTTTGTTCAAAACCGCAATTGCATGATCCACTGGTGGAGGCACACACCACCGTTCATCAGTGGCAGGGGAGAAAGGATAACGCAGCTTGAATTTACTTGGTACCGCAAAAGGTTTGCGCAGATCGCGCCATTGATCCTTTACCGCGCGCTGAAAATCAGCATTGCAGGGAAAAACCTGCGGCGTCCTGCGTTTTCTCTGCGTCCCATAAGCCGCCAAGGCAGCGGGGGGACACACTTCGTCCTGCAAACGTAGCGTCTGCTTAATGGAAGCAATCAACTCATCCATGATTGCAAGCTCTTCAGGCGAGCCAGGGGGAGAATTATCAACCCCCTCAACCTCAGCCTCTATCTCAGACCCCACTAGATCAAGAGAGGAGCGGGACCCCGATAGGGAGGTCCCTGCCAGAACAGCCCCATCACCTTCACCCTCAGAATCGGAGGACAGAGTAACTCTGGGCCGTTTAGTAGATTGAGCAGCCACCAGCATTTGCACCTGGGCAGCAAGGCCAGCCACAATAGTGGCTAAATCCCCCCCTGGGGGGGAAACAGCGGTCCCCTGGCTTTCCACCAATACTGTGGGAAACTTGCCCTCCTGAGAATCCATTGCCCCTGTACGCCAGACAACCAAGGGTTAACTGTCCCCTTTCAGCAAGCGCGGTAAGCGCAGCCCACCGCACACACTCAGGCACAATGAGACCCCCACAGGGAATATACAGACTGAATACAGGCAATGGACAACAGGAATAGAAGGATAAAACCTGAGGAGACCCCGCTGCTGCTGCTGCTGCCTCGACCAGTGTTCCAGGAAAAAGGAAGTGATGCAGCCAGGGCGCTCTATGTAAGCCTATGGAGGCTACAAGAAAATGGCCGCCGTGCATGTAAACCATGCGGCCGGAGCGGGCGCCGGTAAAATGGCGTCGTTTGGCGCCGAAACCGCCGCTCCACAGTGCATAAAAACACACACAATTTCATCCCATTATATGGATACATGTTAGATCGCCGCAGCGATCGCTGTATATGCCCCAACATGCCATTAAAAACATGCCCCACAGCACACAGCTTCCCACACTGCCCAGCCTGACACACACAGTGTCATACAATTCCCCCCCCCCCCCTTGCAGCCCACAGCATGCAGCCGAGAGATAGGGAGACAAGCAGTGTGATTGAAAGGCAGGTTACACAGTCCCAGACTGAGACCCCCCCCAGACAGACAGGTCCCCACATAGATACACTTACCTCACATGGCGTGGGGAACCCGCACAGGCGAACAAGCCGCTGCACATGAGGCAGGGAGAGTCGCAATTCAAGACGCACACAATGGCGGTTAAGAAACCGCACAGCGTCCAGTGAGGTAGCCACCTCACCAAACATCCCTGCACCGAACAGGGACGGGTCGTTCACCGTGCCAGGAGCGTTACCTGGCTGAACGCTCGATGGCAGACTGGGAAGCCACTGACCCACGACCTGCGATCAGGGGGATCAGCCCGAGACCCAGTCCGCATGATCCTCTTCGTCCGAAGAACTAACTAATGCTGACAAAAACAACAGCTAAGTAAAGGTAGAGAAAAAACTCAAATAAAATATTAAAAAGAAGAAAGAGTCTGGGACAAAAAGTCCCAGCACAGAGAGAGCCAGCCACTCCTGACAAGCTAGACATTAAAACTGAGATATGGTTGCAGGAAGTAGGAGGGTATTGACTGAGGGGACCACCCCTTGAGGGTGGGATATGTTAAAGCTTTATTGTTAACATATTCTGTTGCCTAGCTACTCCTTCGGAGCAAAGTCTAATACCCCCATATGTGACGAATATGAAGAGGCGGCGACTGTCGGAGGACGTAAGAGAAAGAAACATTTCTGCAGCATTGAAGGTTCCAATGAGCACAGTGGGCTCCATCATCCATAAATGGAAGAAGTTTGGAACCACCGGCCAAACTGAGTGATCGGGGGAGAAGGACCTTAGCCAGGGATGTGACCAAGAGCCCGATGGTCACTCTGACAGAGCTCCAGCGTTTCTCTGTGGAGAGAGGAGAACCTTCCAGAAGAACAACCATCTCTTCAGAACTCCACCAATCAGGCCTGTATGGTAGAGTGGTCAGATGGAAGCTGCTCCTCAGTAAAAGGCACATGACAGCCCGCCTGGAGTTTGCCAAAAGGCACCTGAAGGACTCTCAGACCATGAGACCTGGTGGCAGCATCATGCTGTGGGGAGGTTTTTCAGCAGCAGGAACTGGGAGACTAGTCGGGATCAAGGGAAAGATGAATGCAGCAATGTACAGGGACATCCTTGATGAAAACCTGCTCCAGAGCGCTCTGGACTTCAGACTGGGGCGAAGGTTCACCTTCCAAAAGGACAACGACCCTAAGCACACAGCCAAGATAACAAAGCAGTGGCTTCCAGACTTGAACTCTTAAGGAAATCTGAAAATGGCTGTGCACTGACGCTCCTCATCCAACCTGATGGAGCTTGAGAGGTCCTGCAAAGAAAAATGGGAGAAACTGCCCAAAAATAGGTGTGCCAAGCTTGTAGCATCATACTCAAAAAGATGCCAAAGGTCCATAACAAAGTATTGAGCAAAGGCTGTTTTTTTAATTTTTAATAAATTTGCAAAGATTTCAAATCCACTTCTTTCACATTGTCATTATGGGGTAATAATCCATTTTGGAATAAGTCTGTAACATAAAATGTGGAAAATATGAAGCGCTGTGAATACTTTCCATATGCACTGTAATTAGTGGAAAATATGCACAACTCCTGACCCCCAGACTTCTCTCCATGGCATGTCACTGAGAAGTGCTGAGTCCAAGAAGACCTGTCCGTGCCTGGTACGCACCTTGAGGTCCACTGTGTCTTCACCATCAGGAAACCCTTTAATATCAGTTTTGTGTGGACTGACTTTTTTTTAAAAGCGATTGTAACCAAAGAAATTTGGGAGCTGCCATTGCTGGCCTAAATGGTCTCCTTGTAAAAATGCTAGCTGCCTGGCTGTCCTTGGCTTTAATACCTCCTCAGTCACTGGCTTGGAACAAGCAGGCAGATTAGAAAGTCGCAGGGACGTCAGAACTCCTGATTTGCATGCTTGATCCAGGTTGGTGCCTTAGAACATATTCTAGTGGACCTGAACTACAGAAGTGAGAATTTACTATGTTATAGGAAACAGAAATGTTACCTGTGCCTAAGAGGAACACAGAAAAAGTATCTTTGTCTTGATTTTCAAAATAGCAGCTATGTAAATGTGCCTAGGCACTCCTGCATTTTGTGTCATCTATGCCTATAGACTCATAGCATTATATGGAGTGCACTTCCTGGTATGTAGTGTGCCTAGGCACTTCTGCATTTTGTGTCATCTATGTCTACAGCTTGATATATGGAGCGCACTTCCTTGTATGTAGTGCGCCTAAGCACTTTTGTGTTTCTTGTGTCTACAGTCTCATAGCTTTATGTAGTGTGCCTAGGCACTCTTGCATCTCCTGCATTTTGTGTCTACAGCCTCATAGCCTTACATGGAGTACACTACCTCATATGTAGTGTGCCTAGGAATTCCTGCATTTTGTGTGTACAGTCCCTTAGCTTTATATGGAGTGCACTTTCTGGTATGTGGTGTGCCTAGGCACTCCTACATTCTGTGTCACCAGTGTCTACAACCTCATAGCTTTATATGGATTGCACATCCTGGTATGTAGTGTGTCTAGGCACTCCTGAGTTTTGTGTCTTCTGTGTCTACAGTTTCAAAGCTTTATATGGAGTGCATTTCCTCATATGGCTCTTATGTAGTGTGCCTAGGCATTCCTGCATTTTGTGTCCACTGTGTCTACTTTCTCATAGCTTTATATGGGTTGCACTTCCTGGTATGTAGTGTGCCTAGGCACTCCTGTGTTTTGTGTCTACAGTCTGATAGCTTTCTATGGAGTGCACTTTCTGGTATGTAGTGTGCCTAGGCACTTCTGCATTCTCTGTCACCTGTGTCTACCTCATAATCTTATATGGAGTGCACTTCCTTGTATATAGAGTGGCTACAGCCTCATAGCTTTATATGCAATTCATTTCCTGTATGTAAGTGTGCCTTCAGCCTCATTGCTATACACACTATATTACCAGAAGTATTGGGACGCCTGCCTTTACATGCACATGAACTTTAATGGCATCCCAGTCTTTGTCCGCAGGGTTCAAAATTGGGTTTGATTGGACCAGTGCAAAAAGCAAGGTCCAAAAAAGACATGGATGAGTGAGTTTGCGGTGGAGGAACTTGACTGTCCTGACCTCAACCTGATAGAACACCTTTGGGATGAATAAGAGCGGAGACTGTGAGCCAGGCCTTCTTGTCCAATGTCAGTGCCTGACCTCACAAATGTGCTTCTGGAAGAATGATCAAACATTCCCATAGACACACTCCTAAACCTTGTGGACAGCCTTCCCAGAAGAGTTGAAGCTGTTATAGCTGCAAAGGGTGGGCCAACTCAATATTGAACCCTACAGACTAAAATACTTTTGACAATACAGTGCATCTGCAGTATGAGATCCAAGGCACTGCTGCTTCTGGCAGCTAGATTTGGTGATATCCCTATGGTGCTGCTCACTGTTCTGCTTCCTTGCTGGAGGTTCTGACTAGGGATGCACTGATTCGATTTTTCTTGTCCCTATACCGATATCTGGCATTGTGTATCTGCCGACAGGGCAGCCATCAGAAATTTTGGGGCCCCTTACACAGCTTTAGGCCTGGGCCCCCTGGGGCCTGGCCACCAACATTCCCCAGGGCCTGCCCACTGGCCTTCCCACTAAATCCACCCAGGGACATGGGGAGGAGGAATCAGTGTCCCGGCTTGTGTCCAGGGCTACAGCCTGTAGGTAGTGCTTCTTAGTTGTGGGCAGCATGCGGGCCAAAAGTTGCCTGCTAAAAGTTTCATTTAATTCTGTTGCTGTAGGGGGTGCAAGCCAGCCCTGGGCCCGGCCGGCCAGGCCCCTTGGGATGTTTGGGCCCCTTACAAGTGTATTGGCTGTCCCCCCTTGATGGCGGCCCTGTCTGCCGATACCGATACCGAAACCGATCCGGAACTACACACATATACAATATGCATGCGGCTGCAGTACAGAGCAAAGCCGCTGCTTCATGTGTATGGCTCCTCCATTCACAGACGGAGTGCATCTGATATCACTCCGCCTGTGAGCCGGACCTATACAGGAAGTAGCGGCTCCCATCCCATACTACTACTGCACCAAGTAAGGGACGGCTGAGCCGGGACTCAGCAAAACCGGATCGGCGGCTCCGTGCAAGTAAGGAACGGCTGAGCCGGGACTCAGCAAAACCGGATCGGCCCATGGATCGGTTAATTTTACCGATCCCTGGATCCAGCTATTGTGGCAGTATTGGCGCTGATATCTGATCCTAATATCGGATCGGTGCATCCCTAGTTCTGACATGAGGAAGCTAAACACTGCCTCTCCCAAGATGGCCGCCTCTACACAGACATAGTAAGTCAGTAATACAGAAAGAATGGCCACAGGAAGACCACAGGCAATACTGGGGATTAGTCATTTGTCCTCTGTTTGCCTTTTTGAGCAGTTAAGTTCTTTTTTCAAGCCATTGGATCAGCATGAGTGCCAGGCGACTAGCATTTTCTGCCATGACACCCTCTGTGTTCTCATAGTACCAGTTTTGTTTGTTCAGGTGTTACTTCCATTGTCTGAGCCTATAATCCTCTTGGCGTGATACACTTGAAAGGTGATAAGGGTGTTGCTTTTTCAATTTGATTCACAAAGAAATAATTATCTGTAAGAGTTTGAAGTGGTTGTTCTGTGTTCTGGGGATAGTAGTCCGGGACGACATCTCTAGCATTGCAGACTGTATGGCTGCATGCTGCCCCTAACTCCAAGAAGTAGTGGTAGAGGGGTGCTGGAAACACAGATCTTCACATGTGCAAAGATGGGGATCCCCCAGGAGAGGACATTCACCCAACACATGTGCAAAGATGGGGATCCCCCAGGAGAGGACATTCACCCAACACATGTGCAAAGATGGGGACCCCCCCAGGAGAGGACTTTCCCCAACACATGTGCAAAGATTGGGATCCCCCAGGAGAGGACATTCACCCAACACATGTGCAAAGATGGGGATCCCCCAGGAGAGGACATTCACCCAAGGTGAGAAATCCAAGCGCAAGGCTTCATTCACACTGTTGTAAAAAAAAAAAAAGCCATCTACAAGTGTTTTTTTAACTACGGATCTGAGCACAGCTGCAGTGTTTTCAATGGAGCCATTCAAATAGGTGTGTAAACATGAGCTGCTTACATGTATAAAGACATGTATACATGTCTGTTTAACCACTTAAAACCCATGCTATAGCCCAAAGGCGGCTTAAAATGCTGGGAGGGTGTAAATGGACGTCCTCCTTTCTGGCGCAAATCTGTGATTGCCGAGTCCTTGGGACTTAGTTGATCACAGAGCAGGGTAAAGGGCCAATCACAGCAGGCCCTTCACCACGTGATCAGCTGTCAGCCAATGCTAGCTGATCACGGAAGTAAACAGAAGTCGGTTACAGGCTTTTTGTTTTCTTCACGCTGTCAGCATGCATAAAAGAAGAAAGCTGTTAACCAGCTTCTGTTAGAGGGACATCTTTCCCCTTAGTGCCCATCAGTACTGTTAACCACTTGACGCCCGCCCGTCGTCAAATGACGGCGGGACGGAGTGACCATTGTTCTGGGCCGCCGTCATATGACGGCGGCCCAATCAGGCAGGGCAGGCGCGCGATCGTGTGTGCGCTGCCCTGCACTGTCGGTGGCGGCGTTTCCCCGGGACCGGCAGGGGGGGAAACAGCCAATGGGCATGGCTGTTTCCCACGTGATCGGCTGTGATCTAATCACACAGCCGATCACAATAGTAAAGCCCAGAAGATGACCGCGCATGCGCGATCGGGAGCGCGCATCACGGTCATGTCGGTGGCTCTGTGTTCCCTAGGAACACAGCTAGTCACCGGCAGTAGTAAACAGTCACTGACAGTGACTGTTTACTATGTGATCGGCTGTGAATGGATTCACAGCCGATCACAAAATGTAAACACAGAGCAGTAACTCACTGTTACTAGCTCTTCTCCCCTCAGACCCCTTTCACACTGGGGCGATCCGACTTCCCGGGGCGACCTCACAGGAGCGGCCGGCACGGACTTCATAACATTGAAGTCTATGCAGGTCGCCCCAAAGAAGCTCCGGACCCTTTTTCTAAGTCGGAGCGACTTGTGTCGCTCCTATTAGAACGGGTCCGCAGCTTCTCTATGGAAGGCGACCTGTCAGGCGACCAGGTCGCCTGACAGGTCGCCCCAGTGTGAACGGGGGCTCACACAGTTTCCAGTGTGAGGAGAGCAGAGCCAGAAACAGTGAGTTACTGCTCTGTATACCTGTAAAAGTAAAATCACAGCAATAAAGGTCCCCACATAGTCCTCAGGCCCCCCCCCCCCCCCTAATTGCACCTGTCACCCAACAGTCACCTCATCAGTGCCCAGAAATTGACACCCATAAGGCTATGTTCACATGTGAGTGTAGCGATTGCGGGCAGAATCACCGCGATTTTTCCCGCAATTCGGAAATCATTGCAAATCGCGGGACGCCTGTGCGTTGCCCGTGATTTGCAATAGCACCCCAAACGCTGTGCGATGTTGCCGTGATTTCCGCCTGCCGAATTGCGGTAACATCGCAAACAACGCATGACGCCCAAAAAAGGTACAAGAGTTTCTTTGCGGCCTCATGCATTGTTTGCGCGATGTTACCGCGATTCGGCAGGCGGAAATCGCGGAAACATCACACAGTGTTTGGGGTGCTATTGCAAATCATGGGCAACGCACAGGCGTCCCGCGATTTGCAATGATTTCCGGATCGCGGGCAGAATCGCTGTGATTCTGCCTGCGATCGCTACGCTCACATGTGAACGTAGCCTAAAGTTCACCTGTCACCAGAGACTGCCATCAGTACCGCCGTGCACCATCGCCCGTCACCTGTCACCCATTGGTGACCATGCCCGTCACCTGTCACCCCATCAATCACCGTCACCTGTCACCCTATTAGTGATCGTCACCTGTCACCCTATTAGTGATCGTCACCTGTCACCCTATTAGTGATCGTCACCTGTCACCCCTTCAGTGATCGTCACTTGTCACCCCATCAGTGATCGTCACTTGTCACCCCATCAATCATCGTCACTTGTCACCCCATCAGTGATCGTCACTTGTCACCCCATCAATCATCGTCACTTGTCACCCCATCAGTGATCGTCATCTCTCACCCCATCAATCATCGTCACCTGTTACCCCATTACCCCATCAGTGATCGTCATCTGTCAACCCATCAGTCATCGTCACCTGTCACCCCCATCAGTCATCGTCACCTGTCACCCCCATCAGTCATCGTCACCTGTCAACCCATCAGTCATCGTCATCTGTCAACCCATCAGTGACCGTCACCTGCCACCTATCAGTCACCTGCCACCCATCAGTGATCATCCGCAGTCAACCGTCACCCGTCGCACAGCCCATCACAGCCAGCATGTCAAAAAGGATGTACAGCAGCGAGGAGGCCCTTCAGGCCCTCTCCATGACTGATGAGAGCACCGGGGAGCTCTCATCAGTATCCGAATCCATATCCGAATCTGATTCGGAATTTAAAATCGCTAAATCGGACTATTCCTGTACACTTTCCTTTATAGAATGTATTTTGGGGTGCAATTTTTGCTATATACATGCAATCACTTACCGACCGCCTAACGACTATATAC